>NW_011343432.1:87585-88161 GCF_000735185.1 Notothenia coriiceps | reverse complement strand
TAATTACTCGTTATTCTCTACAAATAGTTAATTAAAAACGGTATATAATGGCTATTTTGCACATCCCTTTCAAGATTTCAAGATTTTCTAAGGTTTATTGACATATCATATACACAACTACGGTGTAGTTATGCAATGATGACAAACTTGGGTCATAGATTCCTCAACAAGACATTTATCAATATGTGTGTGTGTACCTCCACCATTAAACTGTAGTATTCTGTACATTTCTTATTCTATCTAGATACATCTTATAAGAGTATAATTAATATGTATAATATCAGTTAAAATAAGTGCTTCAACATAGTTAACATTGCAGGAAAGTTGATTGTCAAGTCCCAAAACAAACATGCAATATATTAAACGTTAAGTACTAGGCATGGGCGGTATCATTTTTTTCATACCGTCATACCTTGCTGACATCATACCGTGGTATACGGTATATGACGGTATCAGTCCCAATTTAAGGGGTCATTTCTCCCAAAAAATATTTTTACTCACTATATCAACAGCCCCCACCAAAAATATTTTACCACCAGCCGCCACTGACGGTATGACTTGGGTCCAACTTGAGTG
>NW_011343432.1:84497-87545 GCF_000735185.1 Notothenia coriiceps | reverse complement strand
CAGCAGTGACCCCACTGGGAATTTTTGAAGAGTTTACTTGTCTGAAAAACGATGGTTGTTACCGAGTGGCTGAATAGGACTACAGAAATTGTCGAGGCCGTTTTNTGGAAATCATAATGACCTTTGCTTGGCCAGATGGCGCCCTGTGTTACTTCCTTGCAAAATTAATACAGATATATAGTCGTGAATCGCAATTTAATTCCCGGGGAATTAAATTGCGATTCACGACTATATATCTGTATTAATTTTGCAAGGAAGTAACACAGGGCGCCATCTGGCCAAGCAAAGGTCATTATGATTTCCACATTATGGCTTGACAAGCCCACACAGGCACTTAGAAAGGGAGAAAATGAGCTAATTAATGCCACTCAGAGCGGAGGGGAGAAGATGATGAGTATCGGAGAGGAGAGGGAGGGTGAGGGGAGAGATAAGGACTAGGCTTGGGCGGTATCATTTTTTTCATACCGTCATACCTTGCTGACATCATACCGTGGTATACGGTATATGACGGTATGACTTGGGTCGACTTGAGTGAGGTGGCGTTCGCGGCGGCAAATAGATGTTTCGAACAGTATATTATATGTTCGGTGTAAAATGCAGCCCGAGCCGGTAGACGCTCGCAAAGTGCCGCGACGTGCGCGCAAGTGCAAAACAAGGGCTGCATACATGACACATTGTGCAAATGGCACATTTTGAGATCGGATACAGGACGCGCTTGTAGATGTCCGACGTTGTTTCCATAGTGAGCTAAGTTAACAATATATCATCATACATAAACATTTTCCGGGAGTAAATACTTGACTCATTGAATAAAGTTTGCTATATTCACTAACTAGTTTGGCAATATTATTCCGTGCATGTGTTAAAAACCTTATTTCCATTTGATTCATTGGATTACTCGCGTGAATGTTTAGCACGTAAATGCTTTCGTTTTTAAAACCGTCCGACCTCGACTACAAAACCATCAACCAGTTGCATAGGATTAAAAAATGTCAACACTCACTCACCCCGTCTTAAACATTCCCAAAGAAGTGCCTCTGTCTCTCGTTGTGCNAGGTGTGGCTATTGTCCGTGTAAAGGAACGGAGCAGGAAGCTGGACGACGGAGACGGCGGTGCTGGTGGTAGTTTAGGCGGTGTGACGATGCTGGTGGTAGTTGCGGCGGTGCTTGGTGGAACTGGTCACCCCCGTTACGAACCGGAAGACCAAAGATTTGTTCAAAACCGGTATAGTGCGCCTCAGGCGTCCTCCTGCACTGGACCCGTGGTGACCATATCGAGAGGACTTTGGGTCTGAGTTAGGCTGGTGGTCAGTGACTTTCCACGTCCTCTTGTAGTCAGGTCTGAGACGAATGGACGGTTTGGCAACCGGGTCTTACTTTACATAGGGGAGCCTAACCGTTCCGACCTGCTATGTGGTTGTCATGAAGTGGAAATTGTTCAAGTGTCAGTTATAGTGGAATACTTGTCCCTTATCCGTCTTGGAAGATTAAGGGTAGGGGGTTGAGTCTTTGACACAGTGGACATAGTGAAAAGTAGTCTGTTGCCGTGTGTCTCAGTTGTTATATCCCTCAAGTTTTAGGGGACACAGGCGTTCTAAAACTAACCTTGGAGACTGTAATTTGACGGAATGGGCACTGTGGTCGGCAGAGCATATTTACTTCGTATTCTACGCTTTTGAGTCTGGGTGTATTCAACCTACGTTTCGTGTAGGCCGTTGTGTCGTCGAAAAGTGTCCTCGTCGGGTGCCGTTGTCCGGGTTTGTTTTGTAGAAGGAGGGAGTCTAAAACGAGATTCGCGTCCTGTGAGAAGGAAAGGTTACCGAAAAAGTGCTGTCATATCCCGTTAATAATTACAAATAGGTACAACAGGTGTAGTCTAAAATGGTTTTGGGTTAAAGGAAACCTAGGTAGGGTGGTAGGAAAGTATAAAGGTAGTGTTTGTCCAGTCCTGGGGCTCTCGGGGGAGGCTTGGACACACATGGCTCGTGACTGTGGGCATGCCGACTACCGGAAGTGCTACTCCTGCGGTGGGATTGGTCACATCCAGAGACGTTGTAATAAGGCTTACAATCTCGATGTTAAGCACATTATGTTATTGCTGACGGGCCACCGCGTGCTCCATGGCACTAAGTACGTGTTAGGTTGACCTTGATGTTTATATATATTACCTGTCATACCGTTTTGTTAAATCTTTCTCCCTCTGCCCATCTTTTTAAAGTGTGCTTCCCAGATATCTGTGTTGCTAAAGATGTGGCTGGTTGCTGAAGACGGGATTGCGGTATAAAGGTGGTATATTACAATTAAGGTTCGTTAAGATAGGGTGCTATATATTTGTTGTGTACTGTGACTTTTTGTTTTAGTTTGGGATAGGGTTGGTTCGTTATGCCGGTGGTCCTGGGGTACTGTAACCACAATAGTTTACATTTGTATATATTATCTTACCCACTGGTCGGGGGCGGGGGCCGAGCCACTTTTAGCCCGCAACACAGGTAGTTACGCCGTTCGTAATTTATATATCGGGTGTACTGTCGAGTTAACAAGTGAGAACATAAAGATGAGGTGATGTTATGTCTCGGTCTTCCAATTGGACCATAAAAAAAGAGTGGGGTTAATAGTAGTTTGTGGTGTGTGATGCCACATACGTTACTTACTTTTAGAACCTAGTGTCAAGGAGTTGTCACCCGTAATTTTCAACAGTACCGGAGCGAAGAAACCCGGTATTTGTTTTTCACACCCCTCGCTGTTCTTTAGTACATATTCTTTTTCTAATAACCGTTTGAGTTACACCGCTTTTTGTTTGTTTTCCCGTTCCGTTTTTTTCTTTATTTGCTGCGACGAGAGGGCTCCAGGCCGAGGAGGCACCCCCTCTCTAGGCTCCGAGACGGTCCGAGAACTTAGGAGGGCCACGGTTCGTTAGTCCACATTATGGAGATGGGATTTGACAGTATAAGAAATGTAAAGATATGAAGATGTATGTATTCTCATTTTAAGTCTCCGGTATGTGCGTGCCTCTGGAGGTTCGTCGCCCCAGCAGTGTGGGGGGGGAAT
>NW_011343432.1:84245-84452 GCF_000735185.1 Notothenia coriiceps | reverse complement strand
TGTAGTGACGAATGAAGTTGGATGTTGTGGTGGTCGTGTCTGTGACGACCCCTGCCTTGAGGTCTCCTGTGGGGTGTATGGCCCTTTAATGTTCCTCCTCTGCTTGTGCCCGCGCTGATTGAGGACACCTGATTCACTGATTGAGGACACCTGACTGCTGGCACCGGAGGATTAAGAGGCCTGAGCCTTAGCCAGAGCCTCGAGGTC
>NW_011343432.1:33410-84205 GCF_000735185.1 Notothenia coriiceps | reverse complement strand
GACGACCCCTGCCTTGAGGTCTCCTGTGGGGTGTATGGCCCTTTAATGTTCCTCCTCTGCTTGTGCCCGCACTGATTGAGGACACCTGATTCACTGATTGAGGACACCTGACTGCTGGCACCGGAGGATTAAGAGGCCAGAGCCTCGAGGTCTCTACCCCCCAGAGGACCGGACCTCGGAGAGCAGCGTCGCTTATTATTTTTTGCATGGCCCTTTTGTTTGTTTTTGGGCCACGTTGAGTTTTGCCAAATAAATACCTTTTCCTATACATATTCTTGTCCTTCCCACGCTTTTTGTTATGGCCAACATTAACATTGCAGGAAAGCAATATATTAGACGTTAAGTACTTTGTCAGGCTTAAATATTTATCTGTAGATAGATACCCCCAAAGCTTTTTTCTTATTTGAAAGAAGACCTTAACCTAAAGTATTCTTTAATGTGTTAATAAAGGTTAATTAGTTTGTCTGTTTTGCACATCCTCATATTAATATCTTTGTACATCCAGCACTAAACTGTTGTATTGTAGAGATCACTTGCAATATCTTCTTTATTTTTTATATTCTATATTTCTATCATTGACCTTCTACTTTCCCCCTATGAAAGTATGTACTCAATATTTTTTTCATTAAATAACATTCAACAAAAATAATTCAATAACGTGCTTTAACCACTAGGCGGTGCACACAAGGTACACACAGCATACTAATAATAACTTTGTATTATTAGTGTAGGACACTTATGTATTGTAACATCAGAAGATGTGTAGTTTACTTGTTTTATTCATCTTTTTACATAATTTTACACGATATTGCTATACTATTTCTCATGTTTTACTTCTACACATTAATATCTGATTTGTAAAACATCACAGACAGAAAGGTATATCCGTCATTTAATGGTAAGCTATTGAAATTGTGATTCCATAGATGTGTCTCCCATCACCCAAATCCCCTGACTATTCTCTCAACTCAGTATTTACATTCTTATATTCAAAGAAAATCAATAATATCTTTAAAAACTACAAGTCCTTTTCTATCAGCTGTGCACCGTTATGGTGTAATATAACCTATCCTATCTACCAATTGGATTAAATATAAAAGTCAGCCGAATTACTATTGATACTGCAAGGAGACGTATTTTGTGAAAAGAAATGCAAGATGTTTAATTGTTGATATATTTATGATCCACGTCACATATTCAGTTTTGGCGGCAGTTCTCCTGTTTGTCCAGAAGTCTTCTCATCAGGGCTCTATAAATAAAGAACTACGGCAGATGTGTAATATTTAATGCAGCCGAACCGTGTATTACAATGCCGTTATGTGATGACTTCCAAAGAGAAAAGCAAGAACACTCGGAATAAAGTATTATTTTTTTTTTTTAAATGTTTTCGGATATCATATCGCATTAACATCATATCCCAACATGCATTGCGGCTAAAACATCCAATCAACGAGCTTCAAGCTGAGGATCTTGGGTAATCAGTTCAGTGGGTTTGTGGTGTGTATCGCTCGAAATGTCCCTTATAGGCCTACGTCTGTTTCCGGTGACTTTATTTACGGTTAAAAAGCATGCTAAAAAGCCCAAGATTATAGAATTAAACAAATAAATAAAAACAAGGATAATTGTGTGTTATTGTTGAGTAAATAACAGTGTGTTATTTAGAAAAGAATAACAAATTAGAAGGAAAAAAAGATTTAAAAAAATACAGATTTCAGTATTTGAGGCTCTGAGCCCCATTTCTTTTCCTCACAGACGCCAAAAAAAGTCTGACATTATACGATTAAAATAAAAACAAGTATCATGGCTTGGTATTGAGTAAGAACATGTTTTTATGAACCACATAGCTTCGGGTCTACCAAGACCCGACCGGACAAAAAGAAGTGGTGCAGGCATGAAACGTGGCGTTTCATATGCATGCAAAACTCGGCCTCAGAACTCAATGGGAATGGTTAGTGTATCATATGCACGCAAAATCGGACTTCTGCGTATCTATTGCACGCATTTCCAATGTGTAAAGTCATGTCATTTGTACGCAGACTGAAGAGAGTGTGTTGGGTATTTACACCGTTAAGTCACACTACTACATTTACGATTAGGATTTGAGATGTTGTTGTTGAAAAATTGAAAGTGTCCGCCAGACAACTTAGATGTAATCACTCAATCATACAAGTCATACAGACATACGGACACAGAACGAGACATGCTGCCATCTTGGGTGGGCGTGGACAAATTCAGGTACTAAGTGCTTGACAATTAAAATAATTGGGGTATGATTTAATTAACCAAATGGTATTCACCTAGTTTGAGGATCCAGGCATCAGGGGGCAGTTGGTAGGGAAAAGCTTGAAGCCCCCTCTTGTGACAGTTGACCTCTGACTTTTCTGGACCCGACTTCCTGGAGCATTTGCAGACATCAGGACAGCAGTCAGCAGCCTGCATCATCCATAGGATCAACATTAACCATGCCAAGTGCATCCTGGTGTACCCTGCAGGTTGGAGGTAAATTATTTAGAGAGAGGTCCAGAGAAAGTGAAACACTTGTGATTGCATTGACATTGAGAAAGCAGTTAGTTTGATATTTCAATGACCAGGTTTTAACCTGTTAGGCCCCAAGCCTGTTTTTCAGGTTTCAGGCTCGAAAATGACATTCCCGGAACAAATGACTATATCTTCCCTTTTAAAAAGGGTTAAATTAATAATCTTTTTTCTCAAAGTAATGATAAACCTGTGAGTTGGATGTAGAAAAGTCAGAATCAATATAGATGTTTTTTATTTTAAAGAAAATTCAGATTGAACATGGTAAAAAAACTGTAAATTATAGTGTCCCTCCAAAAAATAGTTTGTACTTATAGTGAAAACCAGGGGCGGACTGGGACTACAAATCAGCCCGGGACTCTCTACCGGCCCACTTCGGTACCGCCGGCCCACCGCGGTGCTAGTGACTTACCGCAGAGGTAGACATTAAGGGTAAAATGCCACTGGAATTATATTATCACTGGCCCCACCATTGTAACCACTGGCCCGGAGCATTTGTCCAAAGAAAAATCGACTAATAATGAAGAAAATGAACACATTTGTTGCAATAGTAATGTATGCACAAACTACATTACTACTTGTACTACAACATTTTAATCATCAGTTGTTACTCATTTTTTCATATTTGGTTTATTAAAATGATGATATTGTGGTCATTGTTAAAAAATGTCTGCTATTATTATGAGTATTATTATTTGTATAATGCACTTTCTGCCTTCCTATTATTAGGAGTTAGACATAATGGCTATGCAATTGATTTGATTAGAACCTTCATTATCCTAAACTGCTGCGACATTTCGCCAATACCTTTGTCTACTCTTCACTTACTTGTCAGCATAGGTCGGTATTGATGTACAGAGCCGAAAGAAGACCTTGTTTATATCGGCATCATATTGAGAGGTGCAGCCAGTGACGTGTCCTAAAACCAGGAAGNTATCGCACTTTTGTACGTCTTTTATAGATGAATATGTGTCCCCGGTGTTCCAGGGAACTCACCAAGTGTCAGAAAACACAACCCTCTCTATTTTCCTCCATACCCAAATCTCTTAAAAAGGGGATCTGATACAGACTGATCCAGATTTGAACCCTTCTATGACGTCACAGAAGTGGCGCTACGGCTATTGGGCCAACTCAACCAATCAGGAGGAGACAGCCACGGACATTGCCGTTGGAAAGCGCTGGAGACGCTGTAGTACATATGCCAGGCCTGTAGATGGTGCTGTTCTCACAGAATCAGCCCATGCAAAGACAGTGTTAAATTGAGCGAAATGAGGAATGGCTAAAATGCATGATCTGTTTGGTATTTTGAAAAATAAAAAGTATAAATATGCCTTATATAGGTATGGTCCTACACTATATTATTCAAATATAGCATGATAGGTCCACTTTAATGCGCCCAATGTGTTGTTCTTCATCCTAATCATCGTTATAAAATTAAGAAATGAGCTGTTCCTCTGAGTAATTATAAAATCACAATTACAAATAAGTAAGAATACATATATATATATATACATCAGATCACAACAGATAAACATGTGTATACAATTGAGCTCTTTTTTTATTCTGAGCAAATGTGCTTTAGTGCTTCCTAGGTTAAGTGCTATTTTCCACCAGCTAGTTTGGTATTTTTTTTGAAGCATTTTAGATCTGAGGTGCTCTTTCTTCTTGTTAAATGTCACTGACAGATTTTGACATGAAAACTTAAGTTAGCTGTATCCGACCTGTCATACTGTATTTGTAAACAGCTTACGTTTCCTTCTCCGAGCTTAGGGGAAAGGAGGTGAAGCCTGACAGCAGACAAGGGTTTTTAACAAACATCCCCACATGCATACATAATGCCCCATTTCAAAAAAGAGAATGTTTGCCGCTCCATTTAATATGTAGTATTTCTCTGAGCGCCCAGAGGATACCTTCTGTCCACAGTTTCAATGGGCTGCATGCACTATACTTAGCAACCCTTAAACTTACTCTATAGCAACATAGTTTACCACTTCTCCTATCTATGCATCAAGGGAATGAGTGATTTAGATTAATGGGATTACGCCTCCTGAGGAATCCATGTGCCCATGCAGATTCAAAGTTTCTTGGAATAATCCATCTCATGATGAATTGCCTTGGGTTTTCGGATGAACTTGCTGGGCAAACTTTGGACGTCATGCATTGGCTACATCAGCTGTTACATGCTGTGTCCGTGTTGCGTGGATATTGATTGATGTAGCTAAGTATTGCGATTGCTGTCCTACACAGCAGCAGACAAGGCCAATAGAAATCCTGTGGATTTCTATGGCTCAAGCAGGTTTAACTCATCAGCAGAATTGAAATCTCTTCGGTCCTCAGGGAGTTGGGCTGGGGATACATCAAGGGCAGGTGTGAGGAGACAGGTGACCCATGACCCTTGCCTCCCACTAGCTGACCTTGGAACGAGATTTCTGTCCCTGAGCTCAGGCTTAAATCTTTCTCACTAGATCAATTTGAAGATGTATTGAGGGTTAGGCAGGACGCTTGGGATGAGAGCTCAATATCTAAGTATAAAGAGACACTTGGGACACGGTGTATTTGTTAAGTCACCTCTGTGTTTTCTACACTTTTTTCACATCTGCTTAATTCAGCAAAAAGAAACGTAGCATAGCATTGCATTTGGAAATGCCCCAACTTTGCAGTAAATGTGCAGTCGTACATTCTCATACTGTATATTATTTGCTTAATGAGCCATATTCGGAATTGGCAGTTTGAATCAGCTGCTTAAATTCAACAGCTAAACTAAAAGATGTAAGGGTACTTGTGCTTTTTCCTTTACCTATAAATCTACGCATTCAGGATTATTTAAATTATCAATACCTCAGAGATTGCAGAAATATACTGGTAGTATTCCAGTAATGCTCTTTCTTTTTTTATGGCCATTTAGTTCACAAGCTGAATCATAAACAACTGTAATATGAACACAATTCTCAAGTGTTTTCAAATGTGTTTTTGCATTTCCTAAATTGAATGCACTATAAATCATAAAACTTTCTTTTTTTTTTATGAAGGAACCTTATGTACTGTACAAGATCCAGCATTTTCCAGGCGGATCAGATTATTATGTTGTGTGTAAACCCCAGGGCCTACCCCTAAATGTGCTTTCCCAAATGTACACAAGGCGAAGAAATGTGGGCATATTGACTTGGCAACTGGATGTCACCAGGGATTAAGAGTGGCTTGCTTGTCAAAACGCAATCTCGGAACACAGTGATGATCCGTAAGCAAAGACATCTGTTCAGAGCCTTACAATTATTTTCCCTCTGTGGGAAAGTTTGACCGAAAAGTCGCAAGACAGGACAAATTATGAATAAGCAGACAATGAGTGAGCCCATTTGATCCGGGCCACTACTTCATTTCAAACCTGCTCTTTCTAGAAGACATGTATTTGTCATTTTTGCTATGCACTATTAAAATATACATTCACTAATAAACTGTTAAAAGGGATGAACAAAATGTATCTGAAAGAGACTTTTTTTAAACTCAGATTGGTTCCACTAAATGTATTATCCTATTCTACAGTTGAATGAGCATGTGCAATGCTTTATCTATTTTGTAAATGTTAAATGTTGTTAAATACTCAAAAAAACATTAAAGCGGTCTTTAATATTACCATAGTCACCACATGGAATATGCAGTTAAAATGTTTTGCTTTCGACACAGCTAATTATATTTGAGCTATTACGTTTTATTTTTTTATGCATGTCAACATTCTATTTTTACACACCATATACGCGGGCACTAGTGGCTTGGTGGCACGAGTGGCTAAAACATCAACCAGGTGGTGATTTGAAATGTCTCACCTTTGGAAGGAGCGAAAGTAAGCAGATGGCAGGCCTTTAGGGTCCAAAGCACATTGTCGACAACGAATTGCAGTCCAGAGGGGAAAGGGATGGCTGATAACCTCCATCCCATGGTTCCATCTGCTGAATCCTAAGCAAGGACAGTGCAAGCGGACATGCAAACCCAGACACTGACATCTTGCATGCCTTATGTAGAAGTGTACAAAAGGTGGAAGGGGAAGAATTATTAATTGTTTTTAGGATGTATTATGTATATCTCCTGGAAATCTGCATTTTGGTAGTCCAGTAGGGCTACATACCCTAACAACATACTCTAGTTACCAAAATAACTGAAGCAATTGTGTGAACATAAATGTAGTTTTGCTCAAATTAAATAATTGTTACTTTAAAATACTGGATGCTGGTACTTTTTCTGAATCACAATAACTGAATAGAATCTCTCAAGATAAAAGAGTGATGATGCTGTTTCTGTACAACCGAAGTTGGATGGACATTCTAAAGGCCTCAGTCTGGCATTTGAACCTCCAATACAAAGCAATCTCTCGACTGTTTCCAGGACATCTATTCAAAGCCCCTCTGTCTGGCTCTTTGGGGTGATCTGGAAAGAAAAGACTTAGAAAATAGCAAGCAAAGGCAATTGTCAGAAAACACATGCCAAGCCTGCCTTTTGTCTTGTTGAAACAAAGTGGTTCGTCATGTTCCGTACATTCACCAGGTTTCAAAATAGGCTTTCATCACAATGACACTATCTAAATCCTATTGTGGCAGAACAAGGCAGTGTTCTCACAATCAAATAGAAAAGGAATAATGTTGTATCTAATTGCAGTTTCTTCACTATATTCACCAACTGGGTCTAATCTAGCTCTATTCATGGCCGTGGTAATCACAACATAGTCTGTGCTGCAGAATTACTGCCAAACATAATTCAGGCTGTTATAATTACAGGCAGGAGCCTCCAAAGCCATCAATATAATCTACATACAGTTGGTTGTTTTCATTGATGTCTTAATATTCGAAGGAACACTGGACCTGAGCGAGTTACTTTATTCAGCTCTATTGAAATTCAACCAGTGCTGCAGACACTCGCTCGCTCTGTAAAAACCTGCTGCATCCACAATATTGTTCTGCCTATTTGTATGTGACGGAAGGTCCCCTCTCCTGCCACGCTTCTACAGTGTGAGGATTGGGTACAGTAAGAAATCAAATCCTCTGCTGAAACAACAGCTGTTTGTACTTATCTAATGGCTGCAGGATGACTGTTCATATCGTGGCTCGTTGAAGCTGTCACAATTCATTAATCTTGGGCCTGTCTGTGGGGCCACACTGTCAAGTTGTTTTTGGATTGGACATCTGTGGCTAGACAGAAGCAGGACACATCATTTAAGCAGGCACCTCACACATTTGCTGTTACTATATACACATTGATGCATGTAAAGTTTAGTAACATTTATAAATACATTTTAATACAAATATTAAGTTAACAAGAGTAAAACATGGATTTTTGTGGGCATTCGGTAAGTGAGCAGCAAGGTAAACCATTGGACATTTCTTGAAGGTGGGGTTTATGCATGTCTGTTGCTCACCCTTGTGCAATGCTGAATATGTTGTAAGGTGGATGCATTGCTGGTTAAACGCTGCAACAGAGAGCCCTGCAGAGATACCTCGGACCGAATGGCACATCAAGCAGCTTAGCTGCAGTATTAGTGAGGCTTAAAGTAACTTTTCAATACAGCAAGACATTGAAAAGAGACACTGAGGGACACTATATGCCCTCTACTGGTTGATAAAAGCAAATCATTGAGGAGAGTTTGGTGCCTTCCTTATGTGTTCACTTGACAATATTACTAATTTTGTAAATTTGTATAACAAAGATATTACATGTAAAGGTACATAGTACCAGTAAATGAGTAATGAGTCCTGCGTGCATGACCTTTAGAGCTTTTTGCTTGAGGTTGTGACATGCTGCAAGTTACAGTAACTGTAACCATTTACAGTTTTTGCAAGTATGATTACTTGTGTAAATGTGTTATTGGTTAAGTTGGTTTAATTGTGGCTAAGTTGAATTATTATAGGCACTTGATTTTGAATGGAACTTGGAAATAGAGGCACATTGTACAATAATTAAAGAAAGGGAGATTATTTATTTATTTTTTCATCTACTTATTGCTGATGTTTGCAAATTGGAACAAATGAATTATAACAGCATTGAAGCGTTAAAGTGAGATGTACAGTTTGGCCCAACCCATAATTGCTTTTTCAAAGACTAGCCTTGGAAGTAATTAGAGGTCGGTATAAAAAACACTAACCATTCAGATAATCAGCCTGCCATTAATACCTTGGGGAGTGTATTCAGTTATCAGCTTGACCCTACTTGAAAAATACACTGTCTCTGCCTGATTTGCAGACTTTCCTCTTAAGACACAAAGTGTTGATTGATTGGTGCAAAAGGTCACCATGTAATACTCCCAGCATATTTATGGCCCAGGAAATGATTGACTAAACAGAATGGATGGCGTCATACTATTCAGCCTGACTGCTGTTCAGAAGCCCCATTCTGTGCATAGTAAACTAATTACACTGTTTTATTTTAAGAAAGAAAATGTCATTTTGTTGCCTGATTTTAATGACGGCCATTCACACACTTGTGATTGAGCGTGGAATACATTATGGACAGAAATTCATCTTTATTGATCAAATTAAAAGGCAGGATGCAGGAGGGGAGAAAGGGATGACAGATGTATTCTGTTGAATATAATTACAATCATTGTGCTCCAAACCACAATGTCAACCCAGCAACCTCTAATTTTTTCATATTTCTTTGTGAAGTAGCTTAACTTGATAGGTCTGACTTTACATGGTTAAATACATGTTAATATCAAGTGAGACCGAACATTAAAACTGTCTTAGGGAAGCCTAGACACCCTTTGATTTTTATATTAAAAGATTACTTGATAAGAACCCATTTTAATTGTATCACACAACTTTTGGTTGTTTCCTGATCATATGGTTAATGTTCATTTGGCAACAGGTACAGTATAAGTGCAAATAACTGAACAATATTTGCCTGCTTTCACAAGCGCATCAACAGCTTTAAGGAAAAACAATTATTGACTTTCAGTATGAAGTTTTATTCATGGTTAATTTAATTTCTTACAGTATTTCAGCTGCAATAATTGATGCACCATCCATGGATCATTCTTTTCACAAGGAGGGAAGACAGCATCCTATTTAATGTTGTTATTTTCCCATTAACACCCTAGAAAACATCAAAGGCAGACTGATTTAATTAACAATGAGAAGAGTCTGTGTACTGCCGTCTGCATTTTGCAAATTACTCTTTGCTGAGAATAAGAGACTTATCGGGTCCATACAGACATCGCTGCACACCTCAAAAGAAGTTGTGTTGACACAAGGAAGGGGAAAATACATGTCTCCCCCTGACAGAATTATCCTCTTCACAGGTATTTTCAGTTTAAAGTTTCCAGGTTGGAAAATAATACCCTTTCTTCTTCTGCCAGTAGAGTTTACAATTCTTTGTTGTGTGCTCTGTGTGGACTGCACGAGAAATAACGAGGAGCTAAGTGCCGTATATGGAATATCATTGTGATTTGTTCCTTATAGCATTTGAATTCTTGATAATTGTTTATGCCTGGAAAGTGTCCCTAGGAAGCTGTTTCATAATGATTAGTACATTCTTGCCACTTGGGTTCAGAAGCTTTTCGCCTGTTAACTCCTGGCTAAGATGTTCAATATAGCCCTGCAAACTATAAGAGAAGTGCTCTCAACATGTTTAATCTTAAAAATGGATACTATTTCAAATGGAAATGGAAAGAAATACCATTTGGGGCATGTTAACCACTTAAAATGTTAATTGTACAACCCTGCTCTTTAAAGACCTGTATGAATCAAAGCACAATTGAAAAGAGGATTGAAGCCAGATGCATTCCTCACATCTCTAAGCACTGAACACATTGCTGCGATTGTATTAGCATTGCAGCTAGTTTGATTAAAGTCATTCAATCTAGCAAACTTAACATCTCAATGATGTTTTAAGGTGAGGTATGATGTCTGATTATATTTCCATAATGAATTATGAATAGAAATGACTTGGGTCACATGCTTGCAAATTAGAAAATTAGTTTATACTGCTTGTCAAAGAGATGGATGGTTAACATCCGGCCTTTCTTCATTCTGACTTGAATATGTTGACTCCCTGAGAGCCAGTGTAAATGAATAGAGTGGGTGTGGAGTGGAAGAGAGATAATTAAATAAATGCTACAAACCATGCTGTATTGGAATCCAACATAAACGTTTTTTCGGACTGTATCCGCACTGCCTTTTTCTCTTATTGTATGGACAACCTGCAGAGGAAGTTGCCTGCTCCAGTGCATGCCTTAATAATAAAACAGAGTACCTGAAATGTTCCCCTCAAAAAGAGAATAACGTCTCAAAAATAAACAGCCAGAAGAAAGTATATAAGAGAGAGCATAACAAGAGATGGAGACAGACAGAGAGAGCAGAGGCAAAGGAGGAAAGAAAGAGGGAGAGCAAAATAATTGTATTTTATTTCAAGGGGTGACACTTTTAAACAATTCAATATCATACCTGTGTTTTGTTGCACTGTTCCTCCTCCTGCGTGACATTTCTGGGTTAGAAAGTGCCTAAAACAGCTCACCATTGTTTCACATCAATTCACATTGAGATATCTGCATGGAAATGATATGTTTCTCCGTTGAAGAGCGATCTGGCGCTATTATTCTGGAAGTGAGCCACCACCACAGGTGAGAGGAAGGAAGGGGCAGAATAATGTTGTGATAGAAATGTCACATGTAATATAATCACACTTATTGCATGCGTGTACTCAATTGTTCTTCAATGCCTGTTAATTGTGTTGCTAATGCCATTTTTGAATGTCATTGTAACTCACATTATTTCAGGGAAGAATGAGGAAAACGTTTCCGGTTCTTTATAATTTATTTTAATTATAAAATTCATTATAGCTTGAATCAATCAAGGACAACCTTTAGTACAATTCGATTAGCAACCGATTTCTTGCAAAGAGAAACAATAAAGCCATCAAACCATGTGACAGAGGCTTTTAAGGATGTTTGAGTCAAATGTTAATCCAAACAAGATTTTGACTGCTACAACCTTTAACTTAATAGCAATAATATTAACAATATCATTTAAAATGTAGACCTAACTTGCTTGTTTTCCCTTGATTTCCACACCTGATTTGAGCTTGCACCCTGACTGTTTATTGCAGATGATGCTGAGGAGTGAGTGTGGGGGGAAGGTTGTGTGAATGTCATCAATCAGCATTAACCATCAGCTCTGAGCTATTGACTGATGATTCACCACGGCAGAATCTCCTCTGACTCCAAAATGAAAGGCAGCAGCGGCAGCAGCGGCAACGTGAGGCACAGACACTCAGTTGATTGGCACCTCATTGAGTCTGGCGGGGGAGCCTTTGATTGCACGAGCTGTCAATATCACATAATTGTTTTTCTTACATACATGGTGCCCTCTGTTTTTGCAGCAGGCTCTACTATTCAATTTGCCTTCACGGCATTGTGCAGCTACTTTGTAGAACTTACTATCTATTCTCATGAAGTGCACACATCAGCTGGCCATACAGTGATTTTATAGCTGCATTTACCCTGATGTTGACTCTGAGCTAAAAATAGTGTTGGCACAATACAATCACCCAATATTTCATCGTAACATCAGTGCATTAGGATTCATAGCCCATACCAGACAGCCAGATTAGCTGCATATGGTTGTAAATCTGTCCTTCACAGCGACCCAAGGATGTATCAGAGTAGCCAGTTATGCCTTGAAGCTTTAATTGGGCCACTTTCAATTATCACATTAAGTGTGTTACTGGAATACATATACTGAGCACACTTCTGTCTTGACAAGGAGAAACTCAGCGTGTATTCACTGAAGTCAGGTTAAAATTGAGTTGAAATGTCTTCTTAAATGGCACCCATAACTGCCAGAGAAATTGTTCAGTGCTGAGAGAGCAACACCGCTCTCCACCCCAAGGTCAGCGGAGAAGATGACATTTAATTGAAATTGAAACTGTCTACCTGGTAGTTTGAAATAATTAGCAATATCATAGCGGCGAGAGGAAGAGTCGGGGATGACAAAAAATAAAGAGGACATCATGCAGCTCCAGATAAAAAACGGCAGACTGGTGGCAAGTCATCAATTTTGGTGAATTGAATGTCACTGTGATTGACTGGATTTGAGTCTGGATGTCACACATGGAACTCAAACAAGTAATCCAAACAAGACATATGATACTGAAACTCTGCCAGTAAGGAGATGTGACTAGCAGTCTCTCTTGTCTTAGGAAAGTGTATCACTGGAGCTGCTTTGACCTAGGGTCTCATGCAATGGCCACTGAACGTTAATGGAAACAAAGCCTCTTGTCTCTGGCAGATACATTATTATGCAATGCATGCATGCCTCCTAAAATCCTCCACCCTGTACTGGTGGCTTTCTCCTCCCACCCGTAAAACAAACTCTGCCACCCCTCACCCCTGAAAGATTTCAGAAGTCACTTCTGCAGGGCCCAACATTTCCGCACCAGTTAATAAAGGGGAAATGGATTGTATCAGTGTTGCTGTCTTTGCTCATAGTGTATAGGAAATTATCATAGAGATGGGTATTGGTGCCTTCACACACTGAATTACATCGGGGCGATCCTGTTTTTCTCTGTCACACACTCGCACACACAAACGCAATAGCTTGAAATCAACTGCAGGGTGAAATTGGCTATAGTGATGTCATCGTAAGAGTGGAGGTGGTAATAAGCCAGGAAGCTCTGGCTATTTTCTCACACAATTCTACAGACACCAGGACATTCAGGGCTTTATTTTTGCAAACTTCCTGTCTCTCCAAACCTTCCCCAGGCTCTGCTAAGACAGGTCAACATTAGAGTCGATATAAGATGCCAGGCAGAAAAATATGACGTAGCCATGCCTCTTTGTGGGGTGTTAGAGAATAATGAAATAACTGACATAAAGAGGATGGCACCCCGAGAAAAACAACAAGAGTCCTCAGGGCCTGATTGGCACACAAAATCAAAGATGTTCGGTGTTAATATCTGATAGTTAGCGCTCTAGGCAAAACAGCATAAAAGACATTGAGGGCAATGGGTTGCTGGAAGCCTCGAGAGCAAAGCGGTTGTGTGGCTATTTTCACCGTGTCCTCCTCTGTGGACTGTTGTAACCACTGGAGCATTCTCTTCATCATCGCAGACAGAACACAATCAGCGGACCTACTTTCTGCTTTTGCCCTTTTATTTTATTGGATTTTTTTCTGTTGCGGCTATTTTGAAACCAAATAGGAGCTGTTTTGCCACCCAAGAAATTAGAGCAGTGCTGTAGACACTAAAGATGGTTTTCCCGCCCAAATGGTCTGATTGAATTGTGATGTACAATGCTAACAATATATTCAGATCAAATCTAAAACTGTGAATAAGACAAATTATATGCTTCACAATAATACAAAAAAAAATGTTTTTAAAGAACTATGGCCAATGATTTATTATAATCAGTATGCAATTCCTCAGTTAGAAGTAGAATTGAACTGACTGCAAACTAATTACATTCAGTTATAATTGCATTTGTACTTACATGATATACAAAAACTTGAGCTAGAGTAGTGAATAAGATCACATCACATCTTTATTATTTGCCCTTCATTTGTGTCAATAGCACTGTGTGATAGGACTAGCTTTTACATCTATTAATTGTGTTTATGTAAAGGGAACAGTTCTCATGATGAGACAGCCTTATGGTTATTTGGTCTGAGAGTGAAACTGTAATGAATGTGTTGCTTCACTTAGAGTGTTGATACAAACAGCAGCAAATGGAGGCATTTCCTTTCCGTGGGTAAAATTAAGGCACTGCAGCAACAGTTATTTAAAGTATCAAATACATTTTTCAGAAAAATCTACTTGTTCATTTCACACCTGTTTTGCTTATGTTTCAGCTACTGCCATTTTACATATCTCTCCCCCGTGTGTCTATCTGTATCCGTCACTCCGGCTGTTGGGAATGTTAGACGACAATGCCTGCACTCAACACACCCCAAATGAAGCGCTTGGTGACAGAAACATTAACCCAAGCCACTGAGTACCTTCGTGATTTTAGTGAAAGCATATCTGTCAACAGGGCCTGGAGGAGTAAAAGGCATATATCTGAACTTTCAACAGCTGGTGTTTGGGTGGAGCTTTGTGACAGTCAACATCAAAACAGTAAAAAGCAAAGCTGTGATGTATTGAAAGTGCCGCTCGTATCTGCTTTCATGTTTGCCAGCGATACATTATATGTTTTCTCTGCTGCTTTCAAGAAAATGGCGATGCGGATGAATTAAACATGTTAAGCAGGAACCAGTCTTTCTCTGAAAGCCTTACCCTTTTCATGATAACCCCTTTTTAGACATTCAGTGGACTTATCACAGCGTATAAATAGGACAGAATTCATTATTCAGGGGAGGTTTCAGTGAAAAATTAATAGTTGTCCCTGGAGGAGAATCTGTGGCGCTCTGGAAAAGGAAAACCTTTAAAGACTACAGGCACTGGGGAATCTGGACAGAGTCTGCCCCTCATGTTAAAACATTTACCATGCTACACTTCACACTGATACTGCAAATATAAGTTTGCTCAGCACTAATGTCTGTGACTAATACAGTATACAGTCTGCATTCATACCTAAGCTGTCCTCATAATATGTTGAGGCTGGAGGAAGAAACAGAAAAAGGATAGCATAAGTGTCCTCTCCTGACACTGACGCCTCATATAGATTACCATTTTCACGATGCCTAGTCGGACAAAACACAGGGACTTAAGCTGTTGACATCTGAAGAGTGACTCTTTTGTGTTACTGTACAATACACACCGAAAACTCAACACAAAATGTACAGCAGGTCCTCCTCTCAGATATAAGAGATTACAATTTCCACCATGCCCAGATCACTCATTCACTGAAAACTTGCCGCCGCTGGTGCTGAGTGGTTTTCAGCCTGCCAGTTACCCGTTGAAAGATGGTCTTCACGATGCCTTTGTATCCACTTCCTATCTGCCCGGCCATGGAGGCAATAACAGTAATGTATGGCTAAGGGAAAACAGAGCTAATCATCAATGACTGCAAGATATATAGCATATGCAGTGGCACCTTGTTTATTACCCTCTCTTCTCCTCCTGCTGAATCCATCGGCTATAGAGTCAGGCTGCCAGATCCGCAAGCTTCTTCAATGTTAATTTGATTCATTCTTGTTTTCCATAATAATTGGGGGCGATGGGTCAGTGTGATGAATTTGCTCGCTGCATGACACGGGATGGAGCACGGAGGTGGCTGTTGTACAGTTTGTCTCTCCTGTCTCTCCGCCATCATGTGAAGGCCTTGTTTTTATTAGCTATATTTGTTGTTTACGCAACAGGTTCTTCTTTTCTTTAAAGACCTGCTTATGCTTCGAATCAGCTTTTAATTATTTCATTTTAAAAAGGGAAGCTTAGAGGGTTATAAGTGACATTTACATTTTTAGATCAAAGTAATTTCCTAAAAAGTCATGATTGTTTGGATAGTATTCCTCCTGGAACAATCTAATCTTCTTGCAAATATCAAACAGCTAAAGTCAGGTCCTACTTAATCAGCCTATTTTCCGTTCATTTCTAAAAAAAAGTTCCACTTCCTTTTTATTCTGCGCTCTTTATTTTCGTTTCCCAGACCTCACATTATCTACACAATATGGAAATGTTCAGACGTTCATCCCTGTGCAATGAATTTTAAGGTGGATTCACATTTTTAATCTCATAAATATGCATTTATGTATTGCTTTCTTGTCAGTGACAGCGCACCTACAGTATATCCACAGCATCGTCCAGTGTGAGCACAAGTGACGACTCCCAAAGAACAGAATGATTTCCTGCTCTTGTATGACATTTTAAAGAGGGATGGTCTATGTGTGTGTGGGCCTCTGTGTGTGTGTTTGTGTGCATGTACATGAGCTTGCCTTGTGTTTCTACTCCCTAAAGAAACTCTGTGCCTCCTCCCCTGTGTGTCATTGTGGTGATGAGCGCTGATTGAAGAATGTTATGGTGTTTGCACTTCTCATCTATGTGGCCCACGCTGTGTATTTGGCCAGGCCTGATTGTGTTGATGGTGACACCGGCATCTTGTCCTCTGGTGGGGAGGCCCAATAGTAGTCCAGCAAAAATGAAGGAGATGTAATCAACCAATGTCACACACAAAGAATCAAGTGTGAAGGAGAAAGCTGTGTCTGTGTTCTACCTTCCCAACTGTGCTCCTTGTTGATGGAAATCACACAATTACTTGTTTTGCTTGCCTCAAAACCTTTTATGCTGAGGTGATGTGAAAATGTGAGGATTTTTCTCCCTCTGACAACAGTGGAGAATTCAAGATAAAGGAATTAACATTAATTTAGTCCGTACATTGTGTTGGTATTGTATATTCTGAGTGGAGAAATGGGGTGCTTCAACCTACAACATGTTCTTAATCAATTGTAACAAAAAGAAAGGAACAAGTGCCCGGCACAGGGTTGCTCAAGAGATCCTTTCTCTCTTTGTGCACTTTGTCCTCTCTCTGTGCTTTGTTATTTGTTTTGGTGTTCTAATCTCAACCAAGTCAATAATATTCTTTGTTGTCTGAAATTGTGTGTCAGGAACAAAAAGGCCTCCTCCTTTTGTTGAAAGTACCTGTCTGCGACTTTTCACTCTCTCTCAGACTCCCAGATAAAGTAATCATTAGATGTTGTTTTCTGCCTGCAATTACTTTCAGTTACAATGGGTCAAACACTAGGAAAGCAAAAGGGGTCGAGAGGAGACAAGGCTAGATGGATTACAGGCGAAGAACTGTATAGGTCCCACAAGTGCTGATAAATACGTATGTGGCTCAGAGACTCTCCCTGTTCAGCGGCGTCTCAGTAAATGCATCAAAAGTAATTAGTCGGGAGTATAT
Source organism: Notothenia coriiceps (assembly GCF_000735185.1). NCBI lineage: Eukaryota > Metazoa > Chordata > Actinopteri > Perciformes > Nototheniidae > Notothenia > Notothenia coriiceps. Next base: position 66,858 of record NW_011343432.1, on the reverse strand, counting down.
ATGGACAACCTCGCTCCCCTCTTATCTGCATCACATTGTCTCCTTTTAAAAAGGCCATTCATTGCAAAGGGTACTATTTGTCTTTAAAAGCAAAGGAGCAATGGCTTTACCATTTCTTATATCTGACTTTGTATCGCAGCTGCACAGCGTTGTTTCTAAATGCATGTTTCTATTGAGAAATGCACTTTGCTCTATCATTGGTTACTCCTTAGCATTCATTGGCAGGCAGCTCTGAGAGCATGTGATAGCCGCATAGAATGGCTATAAGAATAAGACAGGCTGTATGGAGACACTTCTTTTGTTTCATTCAACAGTCTATAATAAAATGTTGTTAATGAAATTATACAGTAGCTGTCTACCCCGGTATGTCTCCTTATAGATCTTAATACATGTCAGCCTCCTACATGGCACCCCTGACCTCTGCGGCACAGCTGATTTCTGCCTTCCAAAGAGCACGCCAAGTTTTATTGCTACAATAGAATATTTACTTCCTCCTCGACGCCCTTGTCAGCGGTGACAATGACAGCTCTTATTGCCTTTACCAGGGATTATACAGTACCTCTTCCTGATAAAAGTAAAGAAATCCAAATAGCATTTGAGTCTGACGTGCAGTGGAAAGTACATTTGTAGTGTCATTGCTATAGAGACAGGCTTTCTCAGGGAAGTCACAGACCTTGCCTCGGTTTCTGCATATTATTTCATAGTTAAGGCAATGTGTATCCAGGACTTCTAAGTATTTCATATAGTTGTAATTTCTGCGGAAAGCAGACTCTTATGAGCTTTGTGATATCTTGAATGTAATCTTGAATTTAAGCGGGCTGTCATGTGTTTGTAATTCTGTGACAGTGAGATATTAGTCTCTCCTTCAAATGATGATTGCCAGAGCTCTGAAGAAAGTAATGGCATATTTTCAGTTCAGCACCGAAGGGTTTTAATAGTGCTATTATTATTAATGACCATCCATTTGCTTATCCAGATTGTACGTTTGGAGTGGGTATGAGGCCCAGTGAAGTGAGAAAGTCTTGGTAATTACAATTTCTATTATTTCTACTGTGATTCTATTTGTTTGAAGAAAGCTTCCATATTTGTGTGGTTCTGTCTTTAACGAGACATGTAGCCTCAGTGTCTCTTTTTCTCTCACTCTCAAGCTCATCTTGTCCTTTATCACATTAGAAAGATATGATAACGACAATATTTTTGCACTCATTTTAGCTGTACTTATGGTTCTACAAGATGGTTATTTTACTCATGGTCAAAGACATGTTGGCCATTTCAAATATATGGTACAACAATATATCACCATTAAAGCTGTTTTAATTGACATTAAGAGCGCAAGGCTGTAGGTGATAACGCGTTGGGACTTGAACGGATTATTTTCTTGGCATAGTTATATTCTTGTATATATATGAACTTTTTCACTTTTGTAAATGTTGTGCGAGTACAAAAAACAAACAACTTTTGAGCGTTCAATTTCTTGTCTAAGTCAGTGATCATTTGAATAAAACGACTATGTTGCCTCTTCTGTCAAACCTCAGACAAAAAATATATCTTGTATATGGTGGGCTAGACATTTTAAATCCTAAAACAGCAAACATGTGACGTAAAACCAACAAACCTACATTTAAATATGGTCATAGCTTAACATGGTTACATGAATGAAACACAGGAATTATGCACAATGTGATATTCATTTGAAAATACTTGAGTATGATCAGTCAAAGTCAACTTTAATGTCAATTTTTCTGTGTGTTTGTACAGACAGAGAGATCGAAATAACGTTTCCAACAATCCTGAACACAAAATACAATAATACAAATATGTATATCCTCTATATATACAATCAACGGACATCTACACATGCACACATTAAGATCACACACAATCAATATATTAAAAAATATATATACCAATTAACACAATAGAATGAGTTAGAGGAGTAGTCCACCTTCCTGATGGCTGTTTGAGGAATCTAATGTCCTAGATGCATGCAATTATCCTTTTAATTATCCTTTTAATTAGCAATAATGAGTTGATGCATGCTGTTATAATAGGTTGGATCATGATATGTGTGCAGAACTTAATGCGAAGCTCATCGAGATGTAACTGGCTCTGTCAGTAAATATCATCAACTGTCATGCTAAATATCTCATGCCATTGTGCTGAAAAGCCGTCTAATATATGCATCCTATCTGCGTGCATGTGTGTCTGCCTGTCAGAACTTGTATCTGCATAAGTGAATGTCATGGCCATTAGAGAAAACAAGTACAATGAAAAGCATACTGTTAAAATATAAATATGAAACTCATAAAATGTCTCAACGTTACACACATCTTTGAACAACCTCATGTGTTTGAGCAGTGCACTGTTTATCATGGCTAATTCAAACTATTACCTCACCTTGATGGCAAAATGTAAACATTTATCTTTTGATTACCTACTATGTACAGTAATCTGGCCATTAGCATGCAGCAGCATGGGCCTTACAATGTTTATGTCACTTTATTATTTCAGCTTTACAACCTGCATTAAAGGTCCCATGTCATGCTTTTCTGGTTATTACCCGTCCCTTTGTGTGTTATGAAGGTTTTTCTGCATGTAAACGGTCTGCAGAGTCAAAAACCCACCCTGTAGCGAGTAAAACTCTAACACAGAAAAGACCTGTCTATGCTGCCCCAGAACGCCTCGTTGGAGACTTCTCTTTTTCCATTGTTTACTTCTTGGGTATAGTGACGTATTATAGGTATAGGGACGTAACGTAACGGCTCCGCAGATTAGTCCAAATGGACCAATCCGCAGAGCCGTTACGTTTAGACCAATCCGCGGACTTCCTCACACATACACACTCGGCGGGACGTTGCGAGTCTCACTGCTGCGAGGAGCGGGACACTGTGAGCTGGCTCACTGGTGTAGGGTCAGCGAGACACCGCGGAACTCAGCCTGGGCACACACCTGCAGACGGCCACTGGGCTCACAGGGAGGGGGGGCAGGAGCTCCAACAAGGCGTGTAGGACAGAGAGTGAATACACATACTATACAGAGATGCTGTATGAGAAAACAATGTGAGTTTGGAAAAAATTGTAATTGTAATATAAATGTATTTTAGTAGACCTCAACAATGGAATTATGATCAGTAGAAATGGCCATGACATGGGACCTTTAATACACGAAACAGAAATAGCATTACACACACAGCTAACTTTACCAGAAATATCTTATATTCACATCTGATTAGATTTTTGTAGTGGAGACTCAGGTGTACCATGCATCGCAGTTAATGTTTTACATTAGAACAAAAATGAGTTTTCTTGGCTGGTTTAGAATCAGAGCTGCACTTTAAGGAATATTATTATCCATGAATCACCTGCATGTCAGCTTTTTGGAATACCACAAAAAGTGTTCGAACAAGCGATGTGAACAATAAGTTGAACACATCTACAAAATGATATAACATAATAGATGAAGACTTTTTGAGGGAGATTTTGTTAAGACTGGATTGTAGGAGCTTCTTCTTTTCATTTAGGCTCATGAATGTGGTGGTGACCTAAACTGCATTACATCAAAAATATATGTATGTGATACTCTGATTTATGGAATTGTTTTCCATATTTCTGTACTAAAGATATGGAATAAAAAACTAATCATGTTTGTATGGCCACTAAATTGGATTGAATTGCAATCATATTACAGGTATTAAAGTGATTGATTATAACTTTTTTATCTTTTCTAATTAAAATATTAGGAAAGTAATCACATATTAAATACTGTGGGAAGGGGAATTCCAAGTTGTATTGAAGTGCAAAAAACACACCACACTTTTCTGTAATGTTTTGTATGCCATGCAGCATTCTCTAACCTCTCCCTTACAAATGTCCAACGCTTATACAAGCTGTAATGTTTGACCGCGCGGATGGAATGTCAGCTGAAGGTGGAAGCAGCGGTGTTCGATCTCAGGCTGGCCAACGGATGTGTTGATGTTGCAGAACAAGATTGCTGTAGGCCACCACTGTTATTGACCTTGCATATGACCATAAGATCAAAACCTAGGACTGTGGCACTGCAGGGGTGTCTGTAAATTCACAACAAAATAGTTAATAGATTACGCTGCCCTGGAACAGAGCAGTCAAATTAGCCTAAAGGCTGTTTTGAATATGATATGAATATTATCACTTTATTCCTGGAGTCAACAGCAGTCAGTTGATTGCAGGTAAACTTGTGTTACATATTCATTCAAGTCAGCAGAGTAACTATAACACAGTTTTGTTTCAACCCCATCACCACTTCTCAGAAAAGAGCAATAATTTCAAATGAAAAGGTTTGATCCAAGCCATGATGTCTATTACAGCCAATTGTTTGCCATTATCCCCACTTGTCTGCCATTAAAATGCCTGAAAAGGGAATGTAGAAAAGAATATTCTCAGCATCAGGGGATCCGTGGCGTCAGTGATGTGTGATTCCATCCCAAAAGCTCCGCGGGGTACAGTTGTTTCCCCTGAATACAAAAGACAACGGCATCACAAGCAGGCTGCGGCATACCTCTAGCTGACGAAGGCAGCCAGAGCTGTCAGCGACATCACTCACGCCGCGCTCCCACCCTCCCAAACCCGCCACCGCCTATCCAAACTATCCCGCTGGAATAGTAAATAGTACGGGCCCGTATCTTTTTTGTTAAGGCTGGATATGAAATATTGCATGCAGAACGTTGAGGCACTGAAGGCTGTTGAAACAGAACTGCTGTGAGTTCAAGCTGTGTGAAGTCACGGAGCCACAGACTTCCCTTTCATTTGTAAAATACGCTAAGTTAAAGACAGCTTCACCTATGGCTGCAGAGATCATTTAAAGTTGAGGAGGAGAGAGAAAATCTGGCAGCGATTCAATTTTTAATGTGAGTGTTTCTGTTTGGAACATTTTATTTGTGTGTGTCAATATGTATGCTCGTGGAATAAGAAGTTCATGGTAATAGCATTACCTCATCAAAAATGACAGTACCCTGAAAAGATATTACCAACAGCAGAAAATACTCGGAGAGAGATTGAGTCAGGGCACACCCGAGACTTGGCTTGGCCCTTTTGTGCAAGCTCAGAGAATGAGAAAGCAGCATCCATTTTTGCCTTAATGAAGTTAGTGACCCTCTGAAAGGTGACACATTTACCGCCCAGGGGATTTATACACTCCTGCTCCAAGGCTCCAGTTCAATATTGAGAGGACAGATTTGACTCCACGTGGGCACTCCAAATATATCCTCAGAATTTATACCAGGCGATTCATTTTCAGACACTGCTCTCGTAATTAAAGTTGACGCTGTGCTATTCAATCTGAGACAATTATTTAGTGCATTTGGCCGTTATACAACCTTTTATTTTTTGGAGTCCGGACTGGAATCACTGATGTAGGGTAATCAGAAAATGACTTTTCATTTAGTAGTATTACATCGACTACAAGGTGGCTAAAAGATTTGCAGATGTTTGTGGAATAGAACATGCAGAACTTGTGTGTGTGTGTGTGTGTGTGTGTGTGTGTGTGTGTGTGTGTGTGTGTGTGTGTGTGTGTGTGTGTGTGTGTGTGTGTGTGTGTGTGTGTGTGTGTGTGTGTGTGTGTGTGTGTGTGTGTGGGGGGGAAATAGTTGTCCCTGTGTACTGGGGTCTAAGACCGCTTAATTATTTATGGCATACTTACTTATGCAAATATACTAAATAATTTCTACATGACAGCTTGAAGCTGAGGCCTAGAGGCGATGTGATGTTTGAATGAGGACCCCTCTTTCCTTTGCATGGCCTACGAAACATAACACTGCAGGCTCCTGGTTGCCTTGGTGCACACTGTTTTACATTCTAATTATCCGGCTTGACAGGCTTTATTGCTGAGGCTCAATGCTGAGGCCTCATCCCAGACTCATTCCACATGTGATGTCAGCGCCGGGATAATGGGATAAGATAGTGCTTGGCCTTGCCCAGTCGCCTCCTCGTTCCCTTTTCAGATTTTACTTGCAGTTCATATCTGCAACCTAAAGGCTGCCACAATTGACCCGTATATTAGAATTGGCTCCTGGTATAATACTTTGTTTCCCCAGCTCTTCCTTTTTGAGGTTTCTTATTTGACCAGATTTATTTTGGATTTTGGAAGATCAGAAGGGTTGAGGGTGTGCCTCTTTGACAGTGATTAAAATAAACAATGCTTTGTTAAGATGTTCATGAAATATGTAACACCGCAAAGCCAATCCGAGACACAAACAGCGAGACATTTTTTTCTAACAATAATTAAGCTACAGGGAATTCCTTGCATATTGTAGGTAAACAGACAGTGTCATGGGAATGCCGATGGAAATGAAATGCTCTGTTGGTGTTTTTCTCATTACAAGATGAAATGAAACATTTATCACTGACTTTCATTCCATTAGAAGGCTGACATTTTGTGGGTCACACTGACAAGGCGACAACTTTCTTGTATTTATTAGGATTCATGAGTTTATGCACTGCTTCTACAGCACCCCTGAAAAAAGTCATCGTGTTTCTAGCTGCACTCTCTGTATTTTCTGACCTGTTAGATTAACTGTGTTGTTTCCCCTCGTCTCTCTTTATGTTTTGCAGCCATCGAGGTGAACCTACAGAAAGCCTTGGCTGAGGCCTCTGAGACCTGTACCCAGGAGTGTCTGATACTGGGCCACTCCGACAGCTGCTGGATGCCCCCAGCCCTGGCCCAGTTCCAGGGTCCTGGCATAAACAGCCCCACCTCCACCCCCATCACCACCGCCATCATCGGTACAATGCCCTCGTTTGGCTTCCAGCAGAGCTGCGCCCGGGGAGCCAAAGTTAACATGATCGGCATGGGTGTCATGGATGGTCGCCATACACTGGGCAGGTCTGTGCCCAAAAAAGATGATCTGGAAAAAGGGATCAACCGGCCGCAGTTCTACAACACCCTGGATAGACACTGCAGTAAGAAGGAAGACCTGATCAAAGTGATACCACTGGCGAGCTTCTCCTCCCATGGGCAGCAGACGCCCACTGGCGTGGGCAGCAGCTCTTTCTTACACGAGCACCAGTTGTAAGAGTAACAGACAGATCTTCATTAACCTGACATACATTTGACTTTGAACCCATAGACGGCTTGTGACTTTATTTATCAGTATGTATGCGTGGAGGTATGCATAATCTGAATAACTTTGACCAGCTCCAGCTCAGTTCTACTAATGAAGACTTCTGAGAATGGATTCGATCATGAAGATATTGTTCAGACAAAACCACATGGGATCAGTCTGACAGCTAAAGCAGTTGAAAAAAAAATGTAAGTCTTAACATAGCAGGCCCATTTATATTAAATAAAGGTAGTTCTATACCAAAGTAGTTCCATCGCAGAAAAAGATAATTTTGCTTTCAGGTTGCTGATGTGTGCTTAGTGGTAAGAAAGGGCAATGTACGCTTTATGTACGCTTGGGCCCAGCTTAGTGGGACTGTGTCCTAAAAAAAGCATTTCTTTGTGCAGAAACTCTTACAAATATACTCTGTGTTGAGTGAGCTAAATTGGGCTAAATGTTAATTATGAGCTCTGAGTGGATGGTGTTTCTGTTCAAGTTCTAGTGAAGTATTGCTCTGTACAACACGCAGCACAAACTCCTTTGGTGGTGGAATTTTTTCTTTTGTCTTGCCTGAAAGTGTTTCAGGAGTCTATTTTGGTCAGGGGACTGCAGAAGGATAAAAAAAAGTCTACAAAGCATAACTAGGCCAATGGTAGACAACACCGATAATCTTTTGCATACTACATTTTCACCATGGACCAGCACACAAAATGAAACCGAAAAAAACTCCTGCATGTCCACACGTGCACAAGATGCTTCTCATTGGGTAGTTGCTCCATCTCTGCCAACTCTATTAAGAAAATGTTCACTTCTTGCATTATCTCAGCAGCTTAGTCTCAAAAGGCACAGACAGATGTGCTTTGTTTCCTTCCCTTTGTTTCTATCTTTCACATATTGCTGCTCAGAAACCCTCACATACCATAATAACGGCTATGGAGCCAATTATAAAAAATCTCTATGTAATTATTTTGATGTGTGATGTCAGTAGCGACCCTCATTGTGGTTAGGAGGTCTGGAATGGTTCTCTTGGCTAGCTGGAAACATGCTCTGAATGAAAAGATGGCAAGCACTGAGAAAATACAGCTTAAATTGCACCCTATCTTCTCACCATATTATTAATAACACCTTTTGTTCTTGCTATTAATTACTAGTGTGTGTTTCTACAACTTATTTGTGCTGCAAAGTTTTTTTTGTACCATGTGTAGGCATTGGTATAATAGATCAGGGTGCAAACATTTGTTAGCGCCCTAGTCTAACTGAATTATTGATTTTAATATCATTTTTTGCAGTTATCATAAAGATAAGCATTGGCACAATTTGAAAGGACCTCCCTGCAGACTGCCTCTCGCCATGACTTCCTCATGCATACACTGCCTATCTGCCTGTGTGTGTAAATTGTACTGATGATGATAACTGCTGTAACACATTGGGTGCAGTATAATCTATTGCTACGGAAATAAGTGACTTTGCTGATATCCATTTTTCTTTTCAGTAAAGCCACAAAGCCAGGTGTCTACATCATCAGGTGTATGATTCATGCGATTCATTTTCCCGTACCATCTTGCAAATTGGGAACAGGCCTAAACCTATAATGCAACGTGGCATTCTCTAGGGAATGGCGCAGGGCAATTTGTGTTTGCTTGGTCTTAGCAACCACACCTATTCTCTCTCTTTCATTTTGGGTCAGGACTCTTATCATTATAAGAGGATTTATCTGAGAGTCAGTAAAATGATCACTTAAAGGAACATTGTTTCAAGGACACGCAAACAGGGCAATTCAATTTCACCTCAGTCAATTACGAAAATGAATTTAAATCAAAACAACTGTGGATTGAAAATGTCCCACTATGGGAATCCAATTTCAGCTCATTTATTAATACCTTGTTTTTCCTCTTATCGCTTTTAATCTAATTTCCTTGTTATGATATAGACATGCATCTCCAAATGGTATGGGTAATACATATTTGTCAAAAGCAGCACATATCAAGAAAAAATACAAACTGATGTCACTGAACATTGTAATTGTATGACTGACAAATGCAAATCCAACCCTCTCTTTTTTAATCCTAATGTTGCCTCAAAAAAGTATTTTCAGCCTCTGTTTACAATCATGAGAATAAGTAGGGCAAACTAATTCCTGGTTGCATCTGTTCAACAAAAATAAAGAAAAAGATAACAATTAGGTTTTTCAAGAAACTTTCTCATTCATTAACAATAACAAGGACAGACAGTTTCTGCTGGAGAGTTTTTCAATATTACACAGGAAAGTGTGCCCTTCCTCATACCATAGAGGGAGAGAATATCCATGAAATGTATTCAAAATAAAACACAAAAATGTGATTGTTTGAAATAATGTATCCAGTCACATGTGTACAGTAAGCACAACATTACTTATCTGTAATCCACACTGTGTTTTAACTCACCTTGCCTACATAACTCTTGTGTATTTGAATAAATCCGCTACATTAATTAAAAGACATCTTCTAGAAGGAATAGATTAAGAAGTGCATGAATGTACGTGTTTAGGCTGTTGCTTTTATTACAAACATGACTTCGGTCTACTGCAGTCCTATTTTGTTTTATCACATAACCGTCTGGAGGCTAAAGTGCTGGTGCTTGATTCATTTATGTTTCAAACAAAGAGCATACCATATGAATGTGCATTTGTTTTTCTGGGATGATGCTCCCCTGAGAGTAAGTAATGTCGCTCTGTGTCAAAGGTTTTCATCTTTCACAAAACACACAGTGAAATAGATCACAGGTGTCCACTTTGCATGATTCTGCTCTCACTGTTATTTTCCTATTTTTCTGAGTCCCTCTGCCCCAAAAGCAAAAGATAGTATACATAAAACTGAAGATAGCTTTTTTTATGTTCAGAATGTTTCTATTCAAAATGTGTGTCATGATTACCATGTCAATTTGTCTCATGATTTGCATGAACTGTTTGGACCTCCACAAGGTGTTTCTTGACACTTGACTATGTAGTTCATGCATCCATCATTATATTCAGTGTCAGTATTGATGTTTACTGCTCTACCTGTTTGTCTGTCTTATGGAAGAAAACAAATGTTACACGGTGTAAACATTCAAACTTTGTGAAGTGTGCGTACCACTTATGCCTCTACGTACACACAAATATCTATCCTGACAGGTAAACTGGATTTTAAACTGTACATAGCAGTACCCCTGTGAACTACTATAATGAACACAACATGGAAATACATATACAGTAAAGAATAAAGACGACAGGATAACAACTGGAATTCATTATGTTGATAAAAAGGTAATGGGGAAACCATTAGAAATGATGAGATGACAATCTCTCTTGTAATGTAAATGATACATATGCATAATATTGATGGGAGTGTGATTGAATGTGTTTATAGGTGATCCTGTATGTGTGAGAGAATGTGTGTGTGTCTCCTTGCATGTATGAGCGTGTGTGTGTGTGTGTGTGTGTGTGTGTGTGTGTGTGTGTGTGTGTGTGTGTGTGCACATGTGTGTACTGGCATGCACCTTGCCAGGATATTTTATGTACACAAATGTATCTTGTATAAAAACTATATCAAAATATGATATAAGACTTAAGTATATGCTTGTAAATTAGTCATTGGTGAGTAAGTTCAAGTTTTGCTTTGACAGAAGGCTTCGTTTGCTTGCCAGCAAATCTGTATTGGTTAGTTAAAGCTATACAGTCTGTGTTGTCATGCCTTTGTAAAATATTCCATTTAAACCTATGAAAAAAATGACCTTCCATTTGGTGAAATGATTTTTCTTGTCATTGAGTTTTACTTGAGCCATTAAATATTGAGTCCTCAAAGAATGCACGGATCACGCTTGTCCTTCACTTTACATTGTTGTTTGATTAGGTATTGCTGAGAGCATTGTCATATCAGTGATAGATGTGACATAAGGGCATACTGTCACACTATTCCAATTATGGCAATTACAAGCTAGTGATATAAGACCCATCAAATTGGACATGGCATTTCACCTTCATCATTTCTGAAAATGAATACTGTACCACTGGGAAAATGACTCAACCTATGACATGTGTGTATATTTATGTGAAAAAAGAAGAAAGGTAACTCTTATCAAACACGGTAAGAAGCACAGATACCATGAGGAGTATAGGCTGAAGTAGGGGTTGCTTTAAAATCTCAACTAAAGCACTGAGCAGCTTTCTTCTTCAATATTTCATTTGAAGCAGCTAAGGGTTTATCATGCTAGTTGACAAAAACGTAATGGTGTAATTACAGCCATCAAAACACTCTGTTTGCCTCTATGTCCTTAATACAAGGGAAATGCCACATTGCAGCTGTTCAGTATTTAGTGTTCACTTGCCATTATAGTGACATACTGGTTACATACCAGTGTATAAAATAAGGGCGCAATTTCCCTAAAGTCAGCCATAGATTTCCAAAGAGCTGTATAAATTGTTTTTCTCCAGCGAACATGGACCCGAGTTACCCAACAGCAGAGTGACCCGCGATAGCACCCAACTGTCCCTCAAAGCAGCCATATCCTTGATCTTAAGCCTCAATATAAATTAAACGGGTGATTTAGAGAAATAAAAATACTCAGTTTTTGGACTCCGCCAATCCCTGATAAAATATAGCATTGGCCACTAAATGTTCCACATCTGGTTGCTAACTTTGTCTGTTGTTTGCTGCTGTGTAGCTGGGCATACAGAGATTTCAAAACGGCTGCTCACAACAAATATAAAAGGCCCTTTATTTTAATTACGCTTTATTGTTTGTTGTTTGTGTACAACAACCAAAACCATTGAAATAAAACATCTAAATTATTAAAATGTGTACATATAGAATAGATGATTAGATTTATACTTAAAAATAAAGTATTCAAAAACAAGGGAGAAAGAAAATAGATGAAAAATAAATAAATTCACACCCAGGTCTTATTTATATCCTTGTGTACCCACCCCAACATACATTCAGCCGCGGAGGATATACACATGTATGTTTACATGAGAGTAAATCAAACTAAATATAAAATTAATAAATCGTCTAAAGGGCACTCTGATGGAATCTGTTTAGGAAGGGCATAAGCACTCATCGATCAATTCCCACATTTTTGATTTGGTACAAATCAATGAGCTTCCCGTCACAAGGTCGTTCCTCTCCTCATTATACTGTTCAGCCATTATCATACCAGAATGGGCCAAAGGCTCTAGGAAGTAGCCTATACATTTCAGAGGAAAATCAATAGAACACAATAAACCTTAAATTTAGCATTTTGGTTCTAAGGCCAAGAATTAGTGCACATTTAAGCCAGGAATAAAAAGAAGAAGAATATTTTCATTTATGTGTCATGACTCTCCTGAATGTCAACTTTGATTCTTTGTAGACTCACTGTGCATTACCATCTCACAGCACCTTCGGTAATATCTGGATACTTTCTATTGTACCTGTCGTTATGTGACCTCACGTACAGTAAAGATATATCCTTATTTTCCTTTTTTTGGCCATTGCTTGTTTTAGAACTAGTTGTCCATCCATCCATCCATCCATCCATGTAACCCTAACCTCTCCATCACTCCTTGTGTCCATCCATCCATCCATGAGCTTTGATGCCTCAAAGTCAAACTCTGCAACAGTTTCGACAATCCCCCTGGGCAACGTGTCCTACCTGAGGCCCTTCTGCCTTAATGCTTTATCCACTGTGCTCTCATGAATACATACAAGCCCTCAGAGGGGAAACTTCAAGCTTACAGTATGGTGCCGGGGTTGATGTTCACAACAACAGGACATGACAGGATCTTTTGGCACTGACTCGTAACTTGTGCGACACAAAGAGACATGTCCTGTATCTCGTAATGTGCCAAAGGCTTGCTGGACTGTGTCATCGTGCCTCATCTTCAGCATATGTTCAGTCCCCAATCTCCTTAAGAGAGCCGGCTGTGACCTGCCCCATTGCTTTTCCATGGTAATTGGCTAATAATGAGACAGTGGCAGTGCAGAGGATGTCGACACTGTCAAAACATGTGCATACACAACTACACCAATCTGCATTTCCAGTAATTACTGAATATTTAAACAGAAAGGACTGATTTTAACAGCACGCTGAGTGCTTGTTTCTTTTCTCACCCCACACACAAACCCTCCATCCCCATGTGCTAACAAGCCAACTTATTGTAAGCCTACTTAGTTCTCAAGGTGTCATCTGTTGAAGTGTCAGGAGAACATATAGAGATTGTCAAACAGTACACTGATTTCAAATTGTAATTAAACTGGCCATCAGGTACCTTGAGGCTGTTTAGTCAACAGCAGGGCACTAATTACTGTAATATGACCTTTGGAATAATATCTGGTGAATTATTCATAGTTGAGGAAATTGCTTCGGAGACATGCCAACGACATCCAAGGGACGGTAAGTGTACACAGAACATTCCACTCGAAGATTTCAGCATTGCCATGGAATGAGGTCAGCAGACGGATGAAACTGTAGCTTTTTTGTGTCAGAGAAATAGAGATGGTTTTGATAAGCCCTGAACGACAAAATTAACATTTTCCGAACAAAAAGAGGAATATTACTAACCAGAAAATAGACTGACCAATGTAAAGTGAATGTACAATATTTTGGAGAGAGAAGATAGTTTTGTCACAGGGTGGCTCAAGCAGCAATAGTATCCTGCTGTGTTGGTACTTTTCATGGTGGACTTAACTTTTCCGATTGTACTGGTGATTCTACGATGGTTTAACATGTCAATAAACATATTTCCTTTCAAGTCAGAATGCAAACTGAAAAGATGAGCTGTTAAAAAAAATACATATTGTTAATTAAATGCGATGAGATGAAGATATGGGGAAATAAAGAGAGAAGAAGCAGTGGCAAACACTTTTCAACAAAGTCATCCTCCTGTGGTGACTTTCAAAAACCACCACCAGCATCTACTCCCACCTGCTTTAAATGTTTCCCAGGGTATTCTGCACAGAGAGGGCAGAGGTCGTTAAATGTTTTCCTCCCATCTCAGCTCTACCTTTAGGGGCACTCTGCAGAAATTACTCCGGAGACCTTGCACAAGAAGTCTCCACATCTCCATTTGACACAAATACATAAACAGCGGTGAAAAGATTTGTCAAAGCTACTGCAACATGTGGAAGTCACCAAATATGAACTTGTTGAGAAATATAGTTGATGTGTTTTTAAATCAGTGCTGCAGGCTGTAAGGCAAAGACTGATTTTTTTAAATGGTGACTTCCAGGTTAGCAGTGTCTCTGTTATGAAGTCACAAGTAATCACCCAGTGGACTGAGCACCATGACAATGATGTTAACCGTATGGCCAGGCCCTCTGAATAGCCTCATTCAGCATGATCGCAGTTGAGTATTTATGGGAGGTTGAAAAAGGGTCAGAGAAAGTGCTCTTCACTGCCATCATAAAGGACCTAAATGATTAGTCAAAATTTGGGGTAATTGGTAGTAATTAACATTGACCTTGTCCACTTGGACATTAGAGAACTGAAGACGGGCCAGAAAATGTTCCCATGCCATTAGAGAGCAATTAAGGACTGCAGACAGTAGACCATATGGCAAAATAAAGTCCATGCAGCTGTCTATCTTCTAATGTGTATTGTACACTGAGAAGATGTGCAGAAGTACTAAAGGCCGAGGCCATTAATGTGTATGTACTTCAAACACACTTCTGTAAATGGCAAGAAAATGTTTTTGTTTTTTTGTGTGATAGTTGATGCTCAAGGTACTTCTATAATGTTCTGCACTGCCGTTCCCAGTGATCAAAATGTCTGCAGTACAGTGCTGTCCTTGTTCCTGAAATTGTGTAATACACACTTGCCAGATGACTTGTCCTGCTAAGAATGAGAGAGACGAGACCCAGAACAACTAGCTTTAATGACAAAACGGCTTCAGAAACTCTTTTTTCAGGGTTTCAGTGTAGACAGGGAATGAACATGCAGGTCTGTAAGACTGTCCTTAGTTACAGCAGTGCTTCGAACTAAATGCAAACATCAGCAAGCTTACAGTGAGACTGTTAACATGCTGATCACATGATTTCAACATTGAATATTCAAGTTTAGAAACGCTCTGTTATTTACATATTCTTATTAGCATTAAACACAAAGATGACTGTGATATGAGTGTCATTTAATTTGTATGTATTTGGTAGCATAACCTTAAATACTGTACATGTAGCACATTTTATGGTGACACATCGATAGGTATAAAGATATTTACTTCAAAATAAAAAAATGATGAATGAAAGATGACCAAAGAACTCCCAATTGAAAATGCAAGACAATTAATTCAAACATGTTTGATATATTTCATTCTGGAACTAAGTGGTGGCCTGACATCATTGCCAGCCATAGAGCCATGCCTTAAGTATAAAATAAAAACATAAATATATATATATATATCGTGCCTCAGCCACAAAAAAAAAGTCCAAGGTAAAACATGTACTGTTGGCTTGCCTGATGGTATTAAAGAGAAACTTAGCCCCTTTCGCAGTGAGGAAATAGTTCAGAGAAACTGCTTTTACTGCGAGTTATTTGTGCGAATCTAAAGACGGTATCACAGGGCAGCCACTGTGCCTGACAAGTCTGTTCACGTTCAGCAGATTCGCAGCTTTCCTGCCGTTAAGGTTGCAAGTCCCTGAAGCTCTTCCTCCATGGAGTTTATTGTCAGAGTCTCACCGATGGTAGGACGCCGCTCCCTACTCTTTGAAATTTGGAAGATCAAACAAAACAACAGTGTTGATGCAGGGTGTGTTTGTGGTTTGAATATATAATCAATTTCCATGGTTAGAGGATTTTATTTGTTGTTGTATTGTTGCTAGATTGTTAAATGGATAATGAATGTGATAATATACTCACCACATTGTATGTTGACTTTGTGTTATCCTTCCTTAGATCTGGCCTGTGTGCTACGAGTGTGATTTTTAGTAATTGGGAAAAAACATTGGTATGGTCCTTTAGTCTCTTTCTAAAGCAGTATTATTCTAGCCAATCAACCTTTACCTTGAAGAACAACTATTGAACAAAGGCAAGCAAAAACATGGTGGGATGAAAAGAAAGAAGCAACAGGGAAAATCAATATAGCAATTATGTGTGCAGATAATGGACATCAAGGTGTTATTTGGAGTGACCGAACAGAAGAGGTGACACAAAGCCAATTCAAGTAGTGCAAACATTTCATTGTTTCACATCTGGTGCTGCTGCCATAGATTTAGTGTCAGCAGGCTCTAGAAAACCAAGGTTTTTTTTGTTGTTTTCCTGAATTGCCACAGCTGAATTAGCAATATTTAAAACTTTTTTATCATTTGGTTCTTATTTATATTCACACACAACCACCAGCCTCTGTAAGAACTCAGTAAACTATTGTGTTTTTATGGGCTGCAAAGACCCTGGAAACAAAAGCAAAACACACAGCGATTAGCTAATTAAGATCTCAGACAACAAGATACACACACACACACACACACACACACCACACACACACACACACACACACACACACACACACACACACACACACACACACACACACACACACACACACACACAAACACAAACACACACACACAAAGACAGAGTGACATGTCGAAAGGGCAGGAAGAAAAGGACAGGGCAACGGATAACACTCACACACACTCAC
The DNA here is from genome assembly GCF_000735185.1 of Notothenia coriiceps. Lineage (NCBI taxonomy): Eukaryota > Metazoa > Chordata > Actinopteri > Perciformes > Nototheniidae > Notothenia > Notothenia coriiceps. The sequence continues at coordinate 50,155 of NW_011343432.1, read as the reverse complement.
ACACATATCCTCCCCCTACTCTTTTCCCTTGAAAGAGGTCACCTCCAGCTCTGTCAGGCTTTGCAGGTGGGTCAGAGATCTGGATGTGATAACTGGAGGGAGTTTAGAGAGCAGACATTTGACAAGCATGACAATGCTCTGACAGCCCTCATTGGGACATGATTAATGACTGACATCCCTGTCGCATGTGATGTACAGAATGCCGATGCAGCGCTGGGAGAGAATTATCCTAATGTGGCCCGTCATTTGATGTAGGAAGAACCGCGTAGAGCAAGGAAGCGATAGGACTTTTTTTTTTCCTACTGAAACAAGGCTTTATAATAGAGAACACTACAGAGATGATGAGAGAGACGCTGCATCGTGATTGAAAATGACCGCCAGCAAATCCTTCTCATTTGTAGTAACACATTGACATTTAGCAGCGAGTCAAGGGATGAGCAGAGTCGATGTTTGGTGTCTTGAGTTAAAAAGTCATTCCTAAGCTGGCTTCCTCACTTCATGCAGTAATCATTGTTCTTCCCGTGTTTGGTCAGATGTCACTGATTTAGGGCAGCAGGTTTAAACCAGAAATTGTACCATAGATGAGGACAGACGTGTCAATACATTTCCACAATGCTATTTGTACCACATAAAGACACGAGTACCACATGTATTAGCATTTATGCAATGGCTAGGCCTTGCAGGTGCTCAGGTGCTCCTTTCCAACAGCTGGCATCAGAATTTTTAATGAATATGCATAACGGATATCGTGCACTGACATTTGTCATTGAGTGTTTTGAATGGAACTGAAAGTTCACTTTACCTCCTCAAGGACACTGAGCAATGGATTTGCTTGACAGACAAAAGTTTCAGGTGAATAAATTCAAGCTGTTTATTCAAACAATATTATTTATATATTCTATGGAAACGCTACATGGATTTAATATATGCTTCATACACATGCCACGGTGTTAAAACCTGTGTGTTGCTGTAGAGGCTCCTTCAGTTTGTAGAACAGTTTGTTGCTATGTGCTTAGCGTTCTTGTGCTTCCATTCAGCTATTGAGCAACGCCTCGCCTAATGCTATATCAATTGAGCAACACTTAAATGAAAGGACTGAAATAAGAGCTACAATTTTCATTAAATTCTGATTCCTCAAAGTGCTTTCACTAAAAGACACATGGCCACTTTGATACACAGTTATCGTGAATTTAGTTTTACTCTTCATAACATTTACATCGAGAAAAAAGCTAGCATTGATTATTTTCTTTTACATTTGAAGGGGAATCATTTAGTTTGGATGTTGATATCATTGTGTACATAGTTCCCACTTTCTGAGTGGGTTTTGTGAAATGAGGTCAAAACGAGAAAAAGAAAAGAAAATAATATTATCATTGCGATTTTCTGTCAAGATTTGTCTTTGATCGTCTCATTCGCAATTAAAGAGCAATCTGTAAAGTATGAAAGCCACCGGGAGGATAAATGGGTATAATTGTCATAATGCAACCTGATGCTGCTTGGGGAAGGAGGGGAGGGGGACACTTCCATGACACCCTCTCTCTGGTGGGAATAAGTGTCAAAAAGTAGGACTGTTTTCAAATGCTGCAGCAATTACAAAGACAAACAATTATTAAAAACTCTGAAAAAAAAGAAATGTGGAATAATGAGCGAACTTCATATTCTGTGCGTGTAATTGCCAAAAGCAGACAAGGCTACATTTTCATTGTGAAGTTCCTCATTATTGTGATCAAGCAACAAAGTCCGATTTTGGGTGCTTACGAATGCCTCTATCTTAAAAAACGAAAGGGGTAAATGAACAATTGATGCTGTACATGTGTTTTACGAAATCATTGGGGTTGCTCCCTCATCAGATCGATATTAATGAATTGTTTTATATATGATTTATTTTTGCGATTTTCAATACACAAAGACAGCAGCAATACAATGCATTACCCCTGCGATTTCTAACAAAACAACCCCAAGACACAATACATCAGTTACAATTAGACAATAATGTAATAATTAAATAAAAAATAATAATAATAATTTTAAAAGAAAATATATATATATATATATATATATATATAATGAATCCTGGAACTTTGACGACGTATATCTGCGATATGATGGAGGCTGTGGGATGTGAACAAACAGTCCTTTCCAGGTGGTTTGAGTGATTGCCTAATCCCCTGTAGCTAGATGATTGCAGAGCAAGGTCAGTTTGAAGGCTCAGACTGATTGAGTGCTGTCTCTGGTCCGGGGCTTGCTCTAGCCTCTGATGCCATTAGATGGACAGCAGCTGAAGATTCACTCTGAAGTTTTTCAACAGTTGAACCAAACCTGTCCAAACTAAATGACACTACTGTGCCAGTAATCATCGGGGCATACTGACAGAAACGAAACGACATAAACAACAATCATCGGGGCTGTGTTATTCCTAATAATCACGACAAAAGAAGGCTAATTTTTCATAAAAAGAGTACAGACTTGGTTATAGATCAAGATTCACTGCAATGTTCTGTGTTCCAGATCCTACCTTACTGTGTTGTTGCCCTCTTGATTTGTATATACTTTTCAACACGCTGGAGCACTGGGTAGAAAATATATATAATAAGCATGTTATCATCCCCAACTGCCTTGTCAGTTCTGACCTATTTTCATTTGCATGGCATCAGTAATCAACCTTCTTTTCTGTTAAATAAATACTGTCGTCAGCTTTGGCAAGCTCGATTTGTACCTAATCGACACACATTTATTTCTCAAGCTTTCATTTTGTTACCAAATTGGTTTTGTGGCATACAATCCAGTGTTTCCTGGGGCTGCATTTAGATCCCCCCTACCGCTATGTACATTCAAATACCAAGGGAAAGTGCTGTTCTGTATATCAAACTCCACTAGTCTGCAGCAGAAATCCTTTGTGCGGACATCTTTGTGACAGCTCCTTGGCAACTTGTACGCCTGTGCGCCACAAGCTCCCTAAGCTGACTGTTTGGATCAAGTGGGAAGAGGCAGCAATCCCAAAGAGAACAAAATAGCAGATCCCAGCAGCTTTCACAGCCGATGCTATGAGATTTACTAGACTAGAGAGGAGGGAGTGGAAGAGTGTATTTTTGTGTGTGTGTGTGTGTGTGTGTGTGTGTGTGTGTGTGTGTGTGTGTGTGTGTGTGTGTGTGTGTGTGTGTGTGTGTGTGTGTGCGTGCGTGCGTGCGTGCGTGCGTCCGTGCGTGTGTGGTTGTGTGTTTGGGAGGGGCATAAATGTACTTTGAAATCTTTTCGAATGTCAGACAAATAAGAGTCACAAGAGACATTATGTTTCCATAATGATGATGCAGTGAAGCTTAAGTGTGGCGTCAACATGCAAATGGGTAAGATAGCATACCGGTGACATTTCTTTCTCTTTTTGAAAGGCTTAGGAAATGGATGAAAGCCTTATTTCCCATTTACCATGTGCCCTTTGAAGTGTCAAGCTTATGAATTGTTGCAAATTACCAAAACATTGTACTCAAAGCAAATACTTTTTTTTTTAAGTTGAAAAGTTGAATAACTACCTGTAAATATCTTTGCCAGTATTTAATTGAATTAAATGGTGTCAATAATTAGCTTTTCTTTCATAATTTCCTGGATGTTATACATGTTATATTATATATAAATATATGCCCTGTACTGTAGATGTACTGTTCAATTGAATAATCAAAACCAGCAATTTGAACGTCTTTCCCATTTGACACACAAATAAAGAGTGAAATCAAATATGGCTTTGAACATTCACAGATTTGTTTACATTCTGTTTTTCATCTCTATTTCCCCACTTTCACATAATCCCTTAAAACCCAAATGGGTCCGCTCTACACTGCTGATTCTCGAGCAGCTGAGCTTTAAAGAAACGGGCTGAATTGGTTCCAGTCCGACGGACACTCCACATCATTTAATGTATTCCAGTCTATTACCACTTTTGTTCTGACACCTCGTTCTTTTCCACCAATATATGAGGGGGTCATTCAATAACTGACACCTCTCTTCCATACCGTAGTCACATCTCTGTTGCTGTTTGAGCATGTGTCACAGCTGAAAGGCCTGATTTTCTAGAGATAGATTTGCTGACAGGGACATCCCATCACTTCTTGGGCTGAGGCTCATGCAGGAAATGCTGCACTGTAAAGCCTTGTCACTTTCATCTGAGGTAATTGATCACGGCAGACAACAGCTGATGTGTGCAAGTCAATTGTAGGGGGCAAAAGGATACTGCTTATTCAGATAAAAGATCTCCAGCATCCCCACCAGTCACTCGCACTGATAGGTAGACATCATTATGGACAGGAAATCAACCTGAGAGGGTGGCTCTTTAAAAAGAAATTGACCGTCCCTATAAATACAAGCCTTTAGTTTAACCTTATTTTTAACCATAAGCTCACAGAATCCCTCACCACACACTTGACAAGCTGCCCATATGATGAATGGGAAGAGAGGCGTCTATCCGTCATAGTGCAGGTGCACTGGGAAAACCATTCTGACTTTAAAAAATAAACAAGCATAGCCTGCATCTTCCCAAATGCCACTTAACATTCAAGGGCTTTGTGATTCATTAGTAGCCCAGCAGACTGGTTAGATGAAAGCATCTGTTATCTGGTTCCAGTCCTTATGCCATCAATGTCACAAATAATCCCATACAACAGGTGGCACCGCAGCTACAGGTGCTTAGACATTGCGCCTGCTGCATTAACTTGCATTATTACTCATCCATTATTTAAATACAACTTTGGTGTCATTTGAGATTATTGAGAATGAGATGCGTTTTTTAATGCAAATTACTTTATAAGTGTTTAGCTTTACAGCTTGAAGCTTTATTTTGTAATAGATTTAAAAGCAAGGAATTTGGCACAATGCCCATGGCTTGTTGTAACCACAACTTAATGACAGACAAACAAATGACTGACTGTTATAGGAGAACCTGACAATTCATTATAAGATCTCAAAACTAGAAAATGAAAATTCCATAATGCAATATTTGTGGACTCTTGTAATGGATAAAGCTGAATATCTTTTAAATTCTTCCAACCAGCATAACCCATATAAAGACTAAAACCAACAATGATTTGATGCAATTGTCTATCTTAATCATATGTGCCATATACCTTTACTGATCATAAACTATTAAAAACATATTGATGAGCTACTGGTGGAGATGTTTTCTCATTACAATAAACAATCATCATGTACAGTATTTAAGTCACACATCCTGCTGCCATTATCACTTGGATCCAACGGATATTTTTAAAGATATGTTTTAGTCTCTTGATGGGATTTGGTGACATGAAAATAATATAAAATATTGCTTTTATATCCTAAAAAAAAAGAGCAATTTACGCATATACCACTAAGCACTAAGTCATGTTTTTTTATATTCAATGAAGGAATATTCAAAAACTTGCTATCATACATTTCATTAACAACCTTATAATTTTAATCTATTAAATACATGTACTCTGCGAAAATCAAATTGTTTAATAAAAATGTCCACAAGAAAATAATTTGAACAAAATGATGGCCTTAAAAATGGAACAACCAAAACAAAATATGGAATTGAATATTCAGTACACAGCATAATTCAGTACGTGCTCTCTTGGTGTGTGATTGATGGCATAATGTTTAATTCTGCATGGTACAACGTTAAGGAAACAAACACTATCTAATTTTTATTACCCACCCCAGCTAGCAGAGCAGTTTATGATGTTATTTATTTGATGTTTATTTATATAGGCTGGGTTGGCTGATCAACACACTGCTCCTCATTCTCCATCACACACACTCACATTTATGATACAGTGGTGATGATGCTATCAATTGAGGAACGGACAGTTTTCCCGCAGCACACAGACAGCTATAAATGAAAATGTCACGATGAAGTTTTTGTCTGTCAGTTGAATTTTTATAGGCTCTTGTGTCATATCTTGTGTGAAAGTACTGTCCTTTTTTCCCTTCCTAAAGTAGCCCTGCCACAGGTTGATTTGGACGTTTCTGGTCCATCTCAACACATCCCTCCTGCTGAGAAAAGACATCATAATTACCAGAGGCTGTGAACTTGACACTCTTCCCTTTTTAAATTAGACGAATGATGGAACTGAGGATGGATGTGGAAGTCTCCTGTGAAGAATAATCACACCATCTTCAGAACCTAGAAATTATTGTGAGAACACAACGGGTAGCATCTAAGGGCCAGACAGCTCTGCTGAAATAGAAAGCTGGAATCCATTTTGACATAATTATCCATTTTTACTTGGAGACGTTTCCTCTGATGAATGATTTAAAAGTAATTGGTGTAATTGGTCAAATTAAATTAAATATATATGAATTTAAACATTTTTCCTTATTTGTAATTTTCCTTATTCAGTTCAGTTTTATAAATACCAACTTGTAAAGTATATTTAGTTGTTCTCCCCTGACCACAGTTTAGATTTGTGTGTATTTATAATTGTTAACTGCCTTTTCATTCAAGTAGCAAATTGCTCTACTTTCGTCGATAGCTTTGCTTCACAGACGTCCTATCATCAATTGTAATTTATAATATCAGAAAACATCTGGTTGTTCCTCCCATCCAAGCTGTTTTCATGGTTTTGATGCTTCGCTTCAAGTACCTTACATCTAATGTTTGATATAATGGTTAGACACACCTCACCAGCTGTCCAAGTGCTTTTCTCTGAATCCAACTGTAATTTATTGTTTTCGGTGGGATCCATTTGCGTAAGCGTTATACTGTTGTATCTTGTTAGCACATTATCTTCTTATCTACTGCCATAGTTCAAAGTTATTTTTGATCCTTTTTTCTCATAAAGGTTATACACTACACATTTGTGATGTGCCTCTGGATAACTACTTATTTGGCTAACGTATTAATTTAAATAAAGTTAAGGAAGATTATGCATTTTTTTCCTGTGGAATTAACACAACGCGCTCAAATATGCACAGATCTGAGACTTATTTCCATAAGACATGTCAAAGGGTCTATAGGGACTTCACTGATTCAACACTTTGAAAATGCCATGGACACAATAGCAATTTCATGGGTGTTGAAGTTGAGATGGTGCAAGGGATCTCCTTTAGGCTTGTCGACCTTTATCTCAGCAAACATCAGAATCCCTATACAAAAAAGCAGAAAATGAGCTATTGATTTTCCCTTTTTCTTTTTTTCTCCTCACTTTCTTATTCCTCTCTGGGATTGTCATTCTAGAGTCTAATTGAAGGTCAGCATTGGTTTCCTTGTCACTAACACAGAGATGTACAATATAAATATAGCAATCTGTGTTTTTGAAAGAAAAAGGTCCTGCAAGACGATAAGAGGTTGCTTTTGGCTTTTAAGGATTCACTGGCTCAATTCAACTTTTCTCCTTCGAACAACACCATTTGATTAGTGTGGCCTACAGGTTTGCACAAAGAGACAATGTTCATGTATATGCCCAGTGCACGCACATACAGCAAGACAAATACGTTATTTGCTGCATTTAATGGAAACACACTGCTAAATAACATCATTTCTGTTGGTGACATTTAAAGCAGTTTTTTAACATGGGCAAACAACCTAAGCTATTTTGCGAAATCGTATAAATTACAACCTTGATCTGTTAGAGGGCTTAGTTTATCCAAAGCAAGGGTCGAAAAGAACAGGTGTCGAATGCTTCACAGATTATAAAGCTCCCTGAGGCAAATGTATGATATTGGGCTATATAGATAAAATTGCACACAGATTAGGAGCAGCAGATAAACACTTGTGTCCTCTCTCTGTGGGGATTCTAAATGTTCTCTAATACAGACTCAACTGTCCCAGAAAATAAGAATAACAGCTGGAACTCAGCATCTTCCCCCTCAGGATGAACCTAAATAATCTTTCATAAGCTTTCATATCTACTTGGAATTACTCCTCAGTAGACGAACTGTAAGATCAAATGTGTGTTACCTGTCTAAGTCTTTTGTCCTGATGTGCTTGTAATCCTCTACTTGCTATCTAAATCAAGCCGAAAGAAAAGAACAAAATGTGATGTTTTCTTTCACGCGTTCACACCTACAGTGCAACCCAATCAACAACATTGTGTTTCATTTGACCTGAGATTCTTGTCATCTAATGGTGGTGGCAAAGAGTCCTGTCGTGATGTTTGGTATATCAGCGAGATCAAGCGATTTCTTAGTCTGCGCTGAAATCAGTGTTTTTACTTGGTGTGTCTCTCTCATCTCAATTTTTCACCCCCCCAAGGTGAGCATGTTATCTTGCCAAATCCAACTCAGTGCAAAGTGCAAAAGCCTTTTTTGCATATTCTTCACACTTGTTTATGGTTTACTGAGCAGGTCACTTCCCCTGCTTGCTTGAACAGCTGCTTCATCGATGACCCCCCCACCCACCCATCCCCTTCTTCCTAACAGGGGTAGGAAGACTAGTTGTGTGCTGCTCCCTGTCAAGTTCTCCTGTGATTGTGAGGCCTTCTGGTGACTTCGTGCACACAGCCTTTACTGGGGCCATATGAATAATGTATTTTTTTGAATTTAGCCCAACCCTGACATTTCGATGTTTGATGCCCACAGGCTTTGGCTTTAACAATATAGATAGTGCTCCTTTCCTCTGTGCATCATCAGATAAAGTCTGAAAGCGCAGCTAGTGCACTCAATATACAAATCCAAGCCTATCAGGTAGGCTGCATGTTCGGCAGACTGAATTCCTTTATTCTATTAACTCTGACCGCATCATCTATACCTATACAGTTAGATTGTGTATAGGTTGCAGACATTTTAATTGAAAACAATGTATTCTGTCAATAGGAAGATGGACATCTGATGGATTGCTATGGGGACACATATACAGTATACCTTTGTCAAGAATATGAAATATAGAGCAAAATAAGTATGTTAACATACAAAAAAGATAAGAAATAGACAGTTGCAGGAATCAGTGTTCCAACTTATGCAATAAAAGCAAATCTCTGTTGTAGGAAGGATGGTGTTTAAAATGGAAAGCTTTTTTCACCATTTGTTTTCAAGAACAGCCTGTATTTAAACCTCTGAACCTAACTCCTAAATCAATAGACACAAACCACAATGCCCTGGGCTCAGTTGGTGGATTAACGTGAAGAGGAGTCTGCGCTGCCCTCTCCTGCAAAGAGTCTGCCTTGGTAAGACTGGCTAGATTTGTTGATGTACACACACAGGTACTTGTACTGTAGGTCTGCACCATCTCCACCTCTCCACCCCTCATGATGACAGGTGTCAGTAGCCCCTCGGTCTGCCTGGAAATCCACCACCAGCCCCTTGATCTTACTGACATTTAGCAGCAGATGGTTCTCCTTACTCCAGCAGACACCCATTATAGCGAAATCATCAAAGAACTGCTGGAGGGTGCACGGTCCGGGACTAAACCTGAAGTCGAAAAACTGAGTGTGAGAATCATGAGGGAAAAGTGAATCTTGTGTATTTAAGTAGGCATGATTTATTTATCTGATGATGCATATGCCTAAATGCATTTTAAAACACTCAATTACAAAGTAAAGGATATTTGAATGTAGTGTAGTTTTCATTCTTTGTTGGTGTTTACTTTTAAATGGTAAAATAATGTTAAACTAATACTTACTATAAACTACTACTATAACAAATAAATACACTTGCCTACTGAATACTGCACTTCCAAAACATTCATGAAAGAAGATCTTAGCCTTCCTCAGAGCACATTATTTTACATTTGCAGCTTGCTTAAACCTTGGATGAGTTTTATAAATGCACAATTCACATTTCATACCAACCTATTCAGCCTCTCATTCCAAGGATAATATTTGATGGACTTAATGCCATCACTTAAAGGTCCCATGTCATGGCCATTTCTACTGATCATAATTCCATTGTTGAGGTATACTAAAATAGATTTATATTGAGCAATTTTCCAAACTCACATTGGTTTCTCATACAGCATCTCTGTATAGTATGTGTATTCACCGGTATTCACTCTCGGTCCTAAACGGCTTGTTGGAGCTCCTGCCCCCCCTCCCTGTGAGCCCAGTGTGCTCTGATTGGTCGGGACGTTGCGAGGCTCGCTGCTCAGTGAGCTGGCTTACTGGTGTGGTTTCCGGGTCGGCGATACAGCGAGACAGCGCAAAACTCATCCTGAGCACACACAAACACTCACAGCCGAAGTAAAAACAATAAGTGTGGCTTGTTATTGAGTAAGAAAAAGGTTTATAACGCTGTGAGAATGGGTCTGCGGAGAGAATTTCTCCGCGATCCCAACTCGTCTATCACCAACCAGGGAGCTCTATGCAAGTCAATGGGACACCCTGTTAGTTGAAAATGTACGCTAAAGGTCCCCCCACTGCATTTGATAGTGACGCCAAGGGATCCTGGTGTGTGAGGAGCTCCGCGGATTAGTCCATTTTGGTTCGGGGAAGAAACAAATGGAAAAAGAAAAATCTCCAACGAGGCGTTCAGGGGCAGCATATACAGGTATTTTCTGTGTTAGAGTTTTACTCGCTACAGGGTGTACTTTGAGGGTTTGTGACTCTGCAGACCGTTTACATGCAGAAAAACCTTCATTACACACATGGCGACGGGTAATAACCGGAAAAGCATGACATGTGACCTCAAGACACAACAGGTATCAATCATGTGTTTCTTCAAACTACATCAACATACTCTGCAGAGGTTTAACTTTTCTTGCTGGGAAGTCCACTAAAATCATGNTGTTAAAGGTCCCATGTCATGGCCATTTCTACTGATCATAATTCCATTGTTGAGGTATACTAAAATAGATTTATATTGAGCAATTTTCCAAAATGACATTGGTTTCTCATACAGCATCTCTGTATAGTATGTGTATTCACTCTCTGTCCTAAACGGCTTGTTGGAGCTCCTGCACCCCCCCTCTCTATGAGCCCAGTGGCCGTCTGCGAGACAGCGAGACACAGCGAAACCCAGCCCGAGCACACACACACACACACACAGCCTCGCCGCGTCCCGCCGTCCAGGCTGACCAATCCGTGGACGTAACGTAACGGCTTGGTGCATTTGGACCAATCGGTGCATTTGGGTATGGGCACGTCAACCTATCCAGTACAGTGACGTGCTGAAACGAGGCGGTCTGGGGCAGCATAGAGAGGTCTTTTCTGTGTTAGAGTTTTACTCGCTACAGGGTGTACTTTGAGGGTTTGTGACTCTGCAGACCGTTTACATGCATAAAAACCTTCATAACACACAAGGGGACGGGTTATAACCAGAAAAGCATGACATAGGACCTTTAAATTAGCAATGACTCTGTTTATACATTGAACAAGTTCTGTTTGCTCAAAGCATCCCAAGTAGCTAATTCCAGTCTCACAGGGATAATTTTTCTTCATTGTTCTTTTTTTATCTAACATAACTCCCCCTCAGTTTACTTTCTAAAAAGACTTTGAGGGACGTCTTCTCAAATGTTGTACTCTGGCATTTTTCTCAGATCTTCCTCCTTTTTTCTCCCCAAGGACATCTCCTCCTGCTGCCAGGACCTGTCAGGCAGGAGCATCTCAGAGTAAAGGGGTGAGAGGACACCAATTAGAAAGCCATCCTCGGCCAAGAGAGCCAGCGGCACAGCTTGCCACAGGAAGTGGGATGTCTGACTTCCTGCATGGGGTCACAGCTGTTTGCGAGGAGGTTACCGCTACCAGCCAATACGCGATATCGTTTAGCGTCTGACGAGCCAGGCCTCATTTGAATAGCAAAGAACCATCTCAATGTCACCAATAAATTTACATGATATCTTCCCGGCTACAGCTGGGATCAGAGTGGGGACTTTGCTGGAATTAGGGGAGCGTGTCAATGTCAAAAGTGCAGGACCAGCTCGTTTCAAGTTGACTAGTTTTGAAGTAAAGATTATTACTTCGTTTAGGGACAGTTAAAGGTAGATTTATACAATAAAACCTCAAATCACCAATGTGTGTACCTGAGAACACAATATAGTTGTATACCTCTCAACTGATAAATAAAGGACATATTTCCTTCATTGATCATGCTTTACTTTTAAGGATTATGCATTTATCTTAAAGTAAGACATTATCGAGGGATGGGAAATAAATGGGAGGGAGAGAAGGGAAAACCTGAACATATCATTTAAATGGTACATTGATATCACCTATAGTATTTTCATACATTTGAAAAAAATTGCTTTAACATATTTGTCCATATCTGTGTTGAGGATTAATTAATTGTAAAATATGTGCAGATGTTTAATTTTGGGAAAAACTTCTTAAAGACATGTAATCAAAATCTCAAAGCAGCGTCTTGGTCGTCTTAGAGATTCAAGTGTCTTTACCTGAGGTGGCGAACAACTGGAAGCATGGCAGGGATGGGAGTGTGTGATTGGCTCCTGCTATGAGCAGCTGTCTAAAATGCCCATATTTGGGCTCGACCCAATTACATCCTCTGACCCCGAGTCACTAGGCTGATGCAGTCAGAACCATTAATCTCCCTGGCTGAGTACCAAGCCATGAGTTAACAGCCAAGACCCCCCCCCCCCGCCCCCGCCAAGCACCCACACCAAGGTTGAAAGTCATGCCAATCAAGTTGACTTTATTGCCTCCGATGTCTCCTTGGGCTCATAGTGATTATGGACAAACCTCATGACTGTGAAAAGTTCATAATGTACAGTAAACAGGACGCACTTTATTCAACACCGCGAGCATTGTTTTCCTGCACTGAGGTTGAAACTTGAGTTAAAGTGTGTGTTTTCATATCTGGGGTGCAGGTGTGCTATGATGGAGAGGGGGCGGGAGGAGAAGGAGGTCAAAAACGTTCTGGATCTGGGATGTTAACTACAAAATATCCTGGAGCTGTGTCAGGGACCAATTCCAACAAATCATTTTCAAGAGTGACAGTAGTAAACAGTAGAGTTTATTTATTTTTTGCTACTGCCTATTTCAGAGAAATGAAAGGCACCTTCACGGTCTACAAATGGCTTGTTGGACAAAGAGAAAAAGACAGCAAAAACGATTACAGAAATAAATAATTTTACTTGGTCTTCTCTGAATTTTTAAACTATTTGAGTAATGAATGACATTTGATTAAGACCCTTTTGTTTCTTTTCTAAACAATAACATAAAAGCAACCCATCATGTTGTTTTGACCTCTGGTTGGCTTGTGTAACAGTGATTAATGCTCATTACTGGGGGAACAGGAACCCAGGCTAATGTAAAATTAGGGAGAAGTGGCATAATCATAGTCTGAATTACATGGACCCTCAGTTCCAGTTTAGTGAGCCCTTTCTGTTCACAAAGATTAAGGGAGGAGTCAGGCAGCCCTCCATTGTACCGCTGAGAAAGGAAACTCATTTGCTTTGAGCGATAAATGTCTTACGAGCATAAATCATGTCCCTTAATCCCTTTACCAAGGCCACATAATGCAAATTGTCTCTCATTTACAGATCACACAAAAGAGACAATGAAGGAAGTTTGCACACTCGTGGCATTGTCCTTCCTGCTGAGGACAGATGGGCTTTCACCTTAGATCGCAAGATAAAAGTGGTCAGTATTCTTACATCATGTGTGCTCATCCTGCCTCTCTCCTTGAACTGAATAAACACTTCTCACTTTATCTCAATCCAATGTAAACTGACACACCAAGGTTAAGATGAAAAGTGCTTTAATGTTTGAAATTTGAAAACAAAAAATAATAACAGCTCTTACTTTTTTTTAATAGGCCAGCCGACAACAACTTTTAACTTGGGTCTATTACACACCTTAGTACTTCAGTCTCTAAACAACATATGAGTCATTTACCCAGGGGAGGCAGGTTGACATTTAGCTCTGTCTGTGCATGTACTCCATTTCTATTCCCATGACAATGACTTGACTTTACAAAACATGCAAGCATCTGAATTTTTACAAGGGAAAAAGGAAGATTAAAAAGGGAAAAAGGGTCTCCTATGACCTGCTTCTTCATTAAGAAGCTCCCAGATTTTAAAAAGGATTTAGATCCAGCATGATTTTGAATTTCTTGTTTTCTTATTTGAAAAATAATATACCCCAAACAAAAGTGTAGTGCAACATCTCCTGAATATGAATTGAGAATACATCATATAAGATGCAATTTTACGTTAGTGTTTAGGATGTATTTGCTCTATAGCAACTTTCTAGCTGGTGCATGTTGTGACCTTACCTTTCATACTAAAATAAACAGCATGGGGCACGCTGAGCGGGTTTTATCGACAGCTCTTCGCTGTGTGATGTCCTCTCTCCTATTGAGGCTCTGAGGATAAAACGCAAACAAATAAAGCTTGGATGATGTATGTTTTGTGTGCCAGCAAAATCCCATTGTGTATCTGTGGCTGTATTTGTGTGTCCGTGCTATGAAAGTATATAAAGGAGTATATTCATGTGTGTCTGCGTAGCCTAAAAGCAGGGGGCAAGACCATGCAATATATTAAGATCAGTGTGTGTTAGTCTGTGTTTTGTTTGTGTCTGCCTCTCTGTGTGCTTTAGTTGGTCCTCGAGGATCACATTGTTTTCACAGGGCCCTGTGTGTGGCTTCGACATCTGCTTTGTGTGGGTGATCCATCTCCTCTTAGCTGCCACATAACAAGTCATGTGGGATTTTATTCAATGGATACCCGACACAGAGGGCTCCATCAAACAACTGCACCGTCTCACAAGGGCATTGTAGAGATTGTGCTTTTTATGTCAAACAACTAAGTGTTAACTCAACTGGTTATTTTGAGTAATTACAGTAAATAAAGTTTATTTTCTGTCTAGACCAGAAAGGCTCTCCTTTTTCACAAACATTAGCTACAATTTCAGTTGCCATTAGGAGAGTCTCAGAATTGTTCGGTAATACAAAAATATTCCCTGCTTCCCTGCTGCTTATTATCATTAGTGTCATTTACAGATGGTGTACATTTCACCATGTTTGCAAAGCAGCACAGCAACAGTGTCAGCAGTGCACTTTCAACACTGGCAGCATAGCAGGGGTTAAAAGTAAGCTTTCATCCCTCCTTTGGATAGAAGACTGTTTTTAAATGCCCCTGGCTTTCTTCCAAGCTCCTAGCCTCAAGCCTAGGGGTCTAACAAGCATGATGCTTTGAGGATTGACTTGTGATTCAACCCAAATTTACAAGCTGATTACTATGCAGACACTGAGTCGTGTCGATTACAAAAATGTGCTCCTTATTTATACCAACAATCTTTTGGATGTCCAGAGAATTAAATGGTGTGCATGTGTATTTGTTTTTTTGGTGTGTCTTTGTGAGCATGTATTTAATGGGCACCAGCTAAAACTTTGATGGAATTGATAAAAGAAGCTGTTCCCCTAATCCTAATGGCACAATTCCTTATGATCCTTTATACACAGACTTGCAGAGGATCAAAGAAACAGAGTTTTGCCCCAGGCAATAAAATATGTTTTAAAAATGAGTTTGAAGGATATATTACCGGATAAAAATCCTGCAATTTATTCAATGTATAAGTTTAGCATTGCCTGTAGTTCACAGACTATTTTCATCGTTCACAAATAAAACTGCTCGGCTAACTACAAAACCAACTGTTCTTTGTTATGACTAGAGATACATACTTTTTTCTCTGTCTCTAATGAGCTGTTTTTCAAAGTAAAAGTCACAGTGGGCCTAGGCTAATAATTTGTCATATGTTCGGTTGACACATGTGGGATTCATTGTACACTTATATGAGCATGATGTGGCTACAATCTCTGTATGTGGTGGGTTTTTAATCTGAGTACTTTCATCAGAAATGCGGACAAAAAGTGATTGCAGACACAAACCAGCTGAGATCAGTGTGAGTCTCTCACTTGTATAAAAAGTATTCTCTCCAATTAGGAGGACGTCTTTGGGACTCTCTCTCTCTCCTCTGGCTGTCGGTGCCCCATTTCACATGTGGGATCTTGATCTTGTCATCCTAGAGTTTTCCTTCTTGTCCTTCTCTCCCTCTGTGTTATTGTTTGTTCACCTACCTGTATGAATGATGTGATTTAGTTGTGCTTTGTGTGTGATAAGCCTTTTCTAGGTTACATACAGTGGGGTCAATAGGTTCAGGCTTTGGCTTTGATGACACCTGGTAGCTGCTTGACATCCTCCTGTCCCTGGCCCAAACTGTTGTCCCCATGTGCTTTAAAACCACCGCCAAAGTGCCAGTGCCCAAACACTCTGCTGCAGCAGGCCTGAATGACTTCTGTCCCGTTGCACTTACACCCATTCTCATGAAGTGCTTCGAGAAGTTGGTCCTAGCACAGCTTAAATCCCGCCTATCACAGACACTGGACCCCCATCAATTTGCATACCGGACTAATAGGAGCACGGAAGATGCTGTTTCCATAACACTTCACACCGTCCTCTCACATCTGGAAAAAACCAACTCCTATGCTAGACTGCTGTTCATCGACTTCAGTTCAGCCTTCAACACCGTCATCCCCTCCAAGCTAATCACAAAACTCACTGACCTGGGCATCGACGCCCCCCTTTGTAACTGGATCTAGACTTTCTAACCAACAGACCCCAGCATGTCAGGTTAGACAATCTCTTCTCCATGACCCTCAGCCTAAATACCGGTGTCCCACAAGGCTGCGTGCTGAGCCCCCTCCTCTCCTCCTCAGGGAGGAGGTTCAGCATCTGACTGAGTGATGTGCCGACAATAACCTGGCCCTCAACACAACAAAAACAAAAGAACTCATTGTGGACTTCAGGGAATTGAAAGGCAACACACACACTCCCATCCACATAAATGGAACGGCGGTGGAGCATGTGTCTAGCTTCAAGTTCCTGGGGG
>NW_011343432.1:22037-33378 GCF_000735185.1 Notothenia coriiceps | reverse complement strand
TGGCTAAGCGAAAATCCTGCTTCGTAGTATACCCCCCAGGAGAATTGAAAGGCAACACACACACTCCCATCCACATAAATGGAACGGCGGTGGAGCATGTGTCTAGCTTCAAGTTCCTGGGGGTCCACATATCTGATGACCTCTCATGGTCCAACAATACCACCAGCATAGTAAAGAAGGCTCACCAGCGTCTCTTCTTCCTGAGGAGACTAAAGAAAGATCACCTCTCTCCTCAGATTCTGGTAAACCTTTATCGCTGCACCATTGAGAGCATCCTGACCAGCTGTATCACAGCCTGGTATGGGAACTGCACAATGCTCAATAGGAAGGCATTGCAGAGGCTGACGAAAATCGCCCAACGCATAATCGGTCCAGTGGATACGGTGTTTGCAGAGGTCGCACAACATCTTCAAAGACACCTCTCATCCTGTAAACTATCTGTTTGTCCTCCTACCATCGGGGAGGCGCCTCAGGAGCCTCCGGTCCAAGACCAGCAGGTTCAGGGTCAGCTTCTTCCCCAGGGCTGTTACCCTGCTGAACTCTGCCCACTGAGACTCAAGCCCATGCCCATACACTGTATATATTCATCTGTTTACAGCCTATTTATAATTATTATATTTATAATAATTCCATGTATAATTATTCTCATTATGTAGACTCCTGCACTGCTATTTTGCACTTCTGGTCAGATGCCTAAACTTACATTTTGTCACTAGTACATGTACTACGTAATGACAATAAAGTTGAATCTGAATCTGAATCCTGGATCAATTTTCTATATATATGTACATGCTATCTATACTGTCGTTTTATAATTGTACACACAACATGTCTTGCATATCTTTATAATTAGGGAGAGGGATTATTCTTCAGTTACTTTTCCTGAAGTTTCTTCTATATTCCCTGTTAAAGGAGTTTATTTGGGGAGTTTGTCTTTATCCAAAGCCAGGTGCCAGAGTGTGTTATATGCTGTAAATGTTTTTACCAGCCATCAAGGCATATTTGTTTCTATATTAGAAAATTACTTATTTAGACAAAAATAAGCACACACTATTATCACAGAAACATAACAAATCAAGCATTCCAACTGTACCTTCTCAAGTGAGTGTGGGTAGAGTAGAATTTGACAAGAGAAAACAAAATATTTCATTGCAATTGTATCTTGAAAGGAGACTATAACTGCCTAGAAATTAACTAGAGGGGAAGATTTTCCAGCTCATGATCATGATATATACTGAAAAAATACTTCTAATTGATTGCCATGAAAGCGATATAAAAAGCACACAAAAGGTCCGAGTTGTGGTTTTGTCTTGGGAGAGTGATTCCAGTGGCTGAGGAATAGAGTGAAACAAGTCCTGGTAAAATAGTGTGCTACTCCCTTACAGGTGATCTATAGTTTGTCAGCACCAATCAGCCTAGAATGGGAGAACAGTCCATTCATCTGCTCATGGCTTATTGAAGAGGGTGGGCTGCTTTTGAATGCTTCAAGCCCACATCTCCTTCCTGAGGCACAATTGGATTGAACCTATTTATCTTCCTCTTTATCAGTTGAGAAATGCACTTTTTGATTTATATGTCCAAATGATTCTCCTCACTTTGAAGAATTCCCTTACACACCCCACCGGGGCTGGGGCTTCTGAGCATGAGAAATAGTTGCAATGAAAAATTCTTACCGACTTCGAGGAAATATCAACAGGAGGTTCCTGCAAAACAAATGTAAATAGCATTACCTCAGTAGTTATTTTCGACTTAAGTTCAAGTGATTAAAATACACATGATCTTACACTGAGAAAAGCGGTGGTCTTTTAGATGCTGTGAAATAGAAACATTTGCATTTTACTTAGATTTGCATTTAGACAGACATCTCAAGGTCAACAGAGAATTTCTGTTGAACACCAACAATAATAGTACACATTATACACAGAAAATATGTTTCAGCGCCATATGGTTCTATGTGTAATTTGAACTCATTGCAGGATGTATAGATTACATAAAACCCACTTTTTAACGTCATGAAGTTTGGTCAATATCTCTTGTGCCTTATTGCACTCATCTATCAGTGAAATAAAAGCAATATGTGTTGCCACATAATTATGTACTGTGATAATAAATGCATCCAAAATATATTTTATATGTAGTTTGTGATTATTTGCTGTTATATAATGTATCTTTTCAGCCAAGTAATTTGGTCAAAGGTGTTCCAACTGAGCAGAAAGGTATCATAACACCAGCCATGTTTTATTGGTTGCCATGCCAATCATTGTTGAAACCAGGGAGCTTGTTAATAATATATTATGTGTACCCTTTTTATATATACATGCATGCTTCTTCAAAGAAAACTTTTCCTTCAAACATGTCTTTGGAACCATTCTATAAGGCCACACAACTATACATTGAGGAATAATCACTTGCTATGCATTTATAGACATCGTGCTTGCATTACGAGGTAGACATTCTTTGCTGGGCATTAACATTGTTCCGTTGCCAATGGCTTCATATGGGATTTTGTATGACAGCTAGTCCATTTCTAGACTGGTAACATTTTCACTTTTGATCAAACTGGACTAAAAAATTAAATGGGTAATTGTAATTAAGTCAAATACATATGATCTCAAATCAAAGCTGCACTGGAGTGTATTTTGGTACAACTTGCTTGTTCATTCAAGTGTATCTTTATTTGAGCTAGTTATTTATGAGATTACATCTTCCTTTTGCCTTTGAATGCAATAATGTCAACAGTTAAAGCTGAAGGCATGGAAAGTCAAAAATGTAGTGGATAAAGTAAAGAGAAATAGATGTGCAAATATTGACCAAGACATATATAAATACTTTACAAACATTTTAAAGATGAAAGTTTGTGAAGCAGTTATAAGAGAGCTGGCTTCAGTGGAAATTGCCATGGGTATTTTGGGACCCAGAGTGAGGTTGGGAAATTAATTAGCCTATGATTAAACTGCTGTCTTGTTCCAAACAAGTTTTAGGTTGTATGTCTACTCATAATAACATACCTTTGTATGCATGGTTGACCCTTACAGGGACATTTAAGGCAGCTGCTAAGAGGACACCAAAACACAACAATAGTTTCTCTGCAGATTATTAAAATGAAATCCCTTTGTTATCTAGTGTACAATGTGATACTCAAAGTTCTGTGTACTTTAATAAAGATGTTGGCATGACATCCTGCCAGTACACCCCCACTATCCTTGCCCTCTCACGTATAACTGCTGTCCTTTATAAATCTGGCATCATCAGTAATTGGAATGTGTTCATTTATGACATCAGGTGAAATGTCATCAGCTCATATCCTAAGGCACATTATAATCACCTTCATATTTCACATGCGCATGCTATAGAATATTTTAAAAGTAGTACAACCAGTGTTGTTAAAGTTTTGTCAGTGTAATTATGAATCTGTCATGGTGACAGCTTTTGGAAAGAACCTGGATCTTGTTGTGAAGCTCAACTGGTTTATCAGCTAAATAAATCCCTCTCATCCACTGTGAACTCTACCTTAACCCACACCTCACCACTTCACAAATTCCACATTTATCCTGTTCCCTCTCTGCTTCTCTGCGACAACTTTTTAAAGTAGTTCAAGATTTCATCTTAAAAGAGAGGAATTTACTGCATTGCCATAAAAGCAAGCAGTACCAGAGAAGCACAATGCACGTTCAATAAAACAATATGAGATCATAAAGGGTGAGCGATAATGCATCTCGGAGGCAGATTAAATGAAAATCAGGGAACCAATAAGGCTTGTAATAATCTACTCTGACAGGCTGGCTATAAAACTGGGCAGATATTCACATTGCAGCATGGCATGTCATTTTACAAAGAAAAAAAGATTACATGACATGACTAATTGTCTGGTAACAAAGTTATTCATTTGAAAGAAGCATATAAACAGAGGTGTTAAAGGGCAAAGCAACAGAGGCGAATGTCTCAGCAGGATATGCAGCATGCAAGACTGTGAAATAACTGTCCTTCTATTCTCTAGCATATACTTGTACTTGAATGGATGAAAGAAGTAATAGTTTACATTTAAGAAGTTTGAAGGTTTCATCATGGCACAACAGGGATTTTAATGAAAGTCCTATTCACAAGGTGCTGAACTGAGACATACTGTAGATTGATGCTTGCTTTCTCCACCATCGTCATTCCATGTCCAGAGGTATGAAGGCCTTTATTTTTGTTGCCATGGAAACTTTTTGTCCTTTTGTCACTTATGTTGTTGTGCTTGTCCATCTCAATGAGGCACAGTTCTGATGGTATTCACTCTGAGACACTTACAACAGGGTTGTAGGAGCTGATGAACTCTGAGACATGTGTCAAACAAGACACTGTGGGACCTTGGCTTAGGGGAATAAACTTTTATCTAAAAGGAAATTCAATAGCATAGCAGCTAAGGGACATACAATAGACGCAAAAAAACGGAAGATGAACCTGGAAAGATGTTCAATAGGCAGTGTCACTCTAGAGGCTATATCAAATGCAGAGCCCACCTAATAGCAGCCTTATATGTTTTCCAGGTTGCTTATGTCAAGCCGATACCATGTTGTCAAAGCTTTTATAAATACATAAAAAAATCATAGAAAGCTTTGAGGAAACATAATGACAAAACTAGGGCTGTCATCAGGAAACTTCACGATGGTGTTGGAGCTGTGTATGGCCAAGGTTGACACGAGCTGCGACATGTCAGACACAGAGAAAGCAGGCACAGGGGGTAATACAACCTGACCCCCGCCGAATCAGGCTGTGTCCGTGGAGGAAAACGGAGGCCAGTGACGTCACGAGTCGTGGCGCGCGCGGTGGTTGAAGGGCCGTCCACACGGCGGCGTACGTTGAAGCTTCAACGCTTCTGCCCATTCGCTAATATCGCAAAAAAAAAATCACGCCACAAATTATATTTAACGTGCGATTAATGCACGTTTATTTGTCCTCGGCCCGCCCCGTAGTTTCAGAGCCTAAAGGCTTGACGTTGTTGTTGTTAGTTGGATGGTGGGAGATTCTAGCTGACAGCCCCGCTCCTGCCGCACGCTTGCAGCAGACCACGCTTGAAAGTTTGCCGGGGAGCAGCAAGCTTTCAACAGCGAAAACTACCTCGAGTAAGGTAGTTATAAATGACTAATGATCCAACAGATGAAGTAAAAAAAAAAAGATTGACTATTTTATTGACAGTGTTTTCAAAAGAACTTGGTTTACAGAAAGAGAAAAAGAGTTTCCTTGCATAAAACGTGTAATCTGCCCAGCCTTAAATGGCTCTTCCAAACCCATACATCCTTCCAAAATACTCCCTTGAGACATACGTTAGTTAGTATTAACAGTTTATTTGAAAATATATGTCCCAATAATATTATCAGGAAATATGTTACCACTTTTCTGGATGATACTGCTGACGTACCAGGTTGAATAATGTGGATTTGATGACAATGAACTTGTGACTTTTGATGATCAGAGTTTGTACATCCACAACATTGGCTGTACTGACAATTGCCTTGATTTAAGACCCCGGGATACCCTATTTACATAAAATCTGCCTATCAGAGAACAGTGAGCAAAGTAACATTTACTGTTAGGCAAGAAGGCAAACTATATTATCAATCCCTCAGTTGCAAATGTAATTGTTTCACTTTTTTTAAACACACACAGACACTGTCTATATACAACACAAACAGGACCTATGCATTTATGTATTTAGAGATACAAGAGCCAGGGGCTGCCTTATAGGATGGCAGCCCCAGCAAAAGGAAGTTCAGAGCATTGCTCTGGAGGCAAACTGGCAGCCCTCCAGCTACACGCCTTACTGTGCGTGAACTGCCGACCATTTGGATCCAAAGCCAAGTCCCCATGGATGGAGGTATTGCTGCCCCCAACGCCAGACTACCTAGAGCACATGTGTCAAACTCAAGGCCCGGCGGCCAAATCAGGCCCTTGGTGGATTTAATTTCGAATTACTATTAGATCTGGCCCGCCGGTATATTGCACGCACACCTTCACTCAATCCTGAGGATTTCCTCAGCTCAGAGCCTGACCCCAAACATTGATGAACTTGCACCCAAGATGAGATGCCAAGTATCTGGCTTGAACTAGCATCACAGAGCAGCAAACTGAGTTTAAATTGATGTTTCCTTTTTGCACTTGTTTTCTTGCGACAACAGGGCATGTTTGTTTTTTCTTTGAGGAAAATAGTTTTTTTGAAGCTGTTGTTGGCCTGTGGAAAAATGTACTCATAAGAAATGACTCTGGAAAAGCTGCAGATAGAGCCATAAGAAATGAATGCAACTGATTATTTAATGTTTAATATTGTTTTTATAGGCAATCATTTAAGCTTTGTTAGTTCCAGGTTTAATATGTGCAATAAGTTAATTTCAATACGTTTTGCAATAAACATTGAACCAGTCCGGCCCTCGACTATACCGATTTTTACATTTTGGCCCACTGTGTATTTGAGTTTGACACCCCTGACCTAGAGCAGGAGTTTGTCCTTAAACTTCAGCGTCTGTGTAGATCAAACAAAAAATACAGTACCTAAACATTGACACAAACTATACATTTCCGAAACCCTTGAACATTTCTTTCAGAAAAGCATGTCACTTTAAGATCGTCCATTCATATCTTCCCTTAAACATATTTTCTGAGTTTGATCTTGGGGAGAGACAAGAACGACAGGGGAAACAGGGACGACAGGCAGCAAAGGGCCTTTCCAAACCTCAGTTGTCCTCATGGATACCATCTCCCTCTGCCTGGTTTTATTGGTGTTCTCGACTCTAACTCCACTGATGCAGAGGATTTTGTGCACCCACGCATAAGGAATCATTTATAAATCCAGAGGTTTATAAAGTGCCGTAGAACTCATATTATCTACTGAAATGTTCCTGTGGTCTGCTGTATGTCGGCCAAACTAAACAAGCTCTAAAACTGAGAATAGCATAATAAAACTCTGCTATTCGCACTTTTGATAATGCTATGGCATGCCATGAAGTGAATACAAATCCTGGATCGACCCTGAAGTTCAGGAATATTTAAAATAATTTCCTCATTCAGGGGGGCATTGTAAATTGTTATACAAAAAAAGCAAAAAAAAATTATAACATAATATATAATGTAACAAAGCATGAAGTGTAATTTTTTGGTAATCTCATATTTAATTTGTGGCAGGCAATATCCAAAACTGGCCGAATTGTATGATGTTGGTGTACTACTAGAAATTATTTAATAGATGAAAAACGAGCTGGATGGCACATACTGACTTGACCAAATCTGTAGAATTAATTGACAGAGAAAAAATGGACACGTGGGATAGTCCTTAAAAACATGGCAGATCGGACAATGAAAATGCCATTTTAGAAATCTCATCAATGACTTAGGAAATATCTATGATCAAATATATCGTTCAATTTTCCAGTTACCTACATTAAAGAAAATAACTTTTTTTATTTCTTTATCATAAAATAACAATTTGGACAATTTGGCCTGTAAGCTCACACATGACGACCCACTTTTGTTGTGCTCCAACAGGTATATTGGTGTGCTCTTGAATGTAGAGTTTGCTTAATATGCAGTGGAATTGCAAGATTTCCACAGTTTAAAAGCCTCCACAATCATGTTCTCCCAATTAGAGCCACAATCCTTTGTTTAAATTGATACCTGGATTAAGGTGAGAGAAAGGGATAGTAAGATCACTTTAATGAAGGTTTGGCAGTGAAAGGATTTTAGCTGGAGTTAAGGACACAAATCATATAATGAAGAAAGTTTGAGAATATAAAACTCTAAGTCTATTGATAAGAAACATATGGCCTTAGATCTAACTTAATTAACAGAAATGCTTCACCCTACAATGTGTTCCGTTTTGTAAAGCAAATCAGTGCCATTCTCCACTTACTGTGACAGCTTCAGCCTTCTCTTTCAAAACTCTTCTAAAGGCACTGCTGAGCTTTTCTTGAAACCAACAGAAGTAATTAAGATGGATGTATGAATGTGTAAGATATTGCTTCTGTCAATTTTTCTGGCAATGTCTTCAATTACACAGCTGAAGAGTCATGACTGGGCACTAAAAACAGTTGTCAGTCCACTTTACTTCGCTCTTTTTTAATTTGTGTATAAACTATTATTAACTGCTGCAGCTCATAAAGGAAACATTTAGTTGCTTCTGCCATTCTAATGGTGCCACTATCTACCCAAAAAGAGCCATGCAAGCCATAGTTGGCAAAACAAGCTTGGTCTTCACTTTGCATATTTTAGATACATGTTCACACAAATATACAGTAGAGAAAAATGATGCTCAAGCAAAAAGTGGTTTCTGTTTGTCCCACACAAATGCATTTTCTAACCACTCTTTATAAATCCAATCCCCCTGCAAACATTTCTGAGACGCTTGTCCAAGGAGAAAGCTTAAGCTAAACTATGTAAATGCCAGTCATTCTTTTATTAGTATTATTAAAGTGGCATTTGAAAAGAACACACAACACTTGAATTGTTTATGTCTGATCTTGCCAAGTTATATTTCTAGGCAGATAATTGACTTTGTTGAATGAGGTTTGCATTTATATAATCATGGGTCTTTTGATAATAAATAAAAAAGTTTTCAACTAAAGTAGCTTCAAATGTTTCACTCAGTGGAATATTAACATATTACATTAAACATGTAATTCATCCCTTATTATAATAGTAACAAAATGTCCTTGCTGTTCTATAACAAATAATGTTTCTCTGTTGCAGCTGCTTAACTTTTGCTATCCACTCTATCTGTGTGGTAACTTTATCCATGTCTTCATTTATAAGATTGAATGAGATGGAGTTGAATATGAGATCAGGTTTCCACAGCTAGAGCTTTGGAGAACTCAGCTGGAGGCTAGATGCAGACCTGGAGATAGGTGCAGGCAGGGGGTCTATTAACACTTAGGGGAGCCAAGCTTGACAGCTCCTTACTCATCTGGGCCCCACAGGGAAGCTTGTTCTGGCTCCGGCACTGTTGTGATGGTCAATACCGGTGCTTCCAGGGACACCTGGATGTGGGCTGGGATATTCGGTCATTGTAATGATAGTGCTCCATCTGGGACTTGATCCACTGGAGCTGTTAGCAGGGCTTTTTTTTTTTTTTTCTCTATTGCTGAGCTCAGACAAGAAGCAGCAGGCCTTTAAATGTTGAAATGAGTACAATGCACGTAAACCAGGGCAAAGCAATATACCGTAATTGTGAGATATATCATTTATGTTTTGTTCTAGTTATACAGAGAATGCTGGGGGCTATAGAGCTATCAAAAATAATAATGTCATGCAAACTCATTTTGTCTGTTTTGCTCTGTAAGTTTCATATGTGAATAAAGAACATAATAACAAATAAATAATAAACAAATGACTTGCCTAATGAGGAGTATTATGTTCCTACTGCTCGAGTTGCAATTGCATGAGAGTTGGTTCCTTATTTTTCCTATTTAGATATATAGACCTATACATTTTTCCCCTGCAATAGTCATATCACACAATCGTAATTATTTTCTATGACAGTATTCCACAAAAACAATATTTAGCTATCACCATTATGGCTAGTAATTTAAAAGAAGTTCGGAATTAGGCTGTTGTGGGGAAATTAAATAAATGAAGTTAACTTGTTAACCTAGGTTCAGGAGCTGGACCACGCCTAAACCCCGCCTCTAATCACAGCCACCCCTATTTATATCCGGCCAAACTTCTGGCCACTGCCTGTCTCCATTCTCTCAACGACAGACAGGCAGACCGTGATTCACGCCGCGCGTCGTCACGGTTCAAACAAACTTTAAACGCTACTACTAAAACCATTTAAACTCATCACGGATCCCGAACTGCTGATCAACTCGCCGGAGTCAGACAAAGATCTCTTCGACATCGGCTATCCGCCATCCACGGCAAAGCAGTCGGATCACAGCCAAGCATCTGAACGGAGCCACTTGCGCTCGGCAATCAGTGTCCCACACACCAGCCGTCACTTCCACTCAAGCTGCCCCAACGAAATACCTCCAACTCCAGATAGATCCCAGGCTTCATCTCCTCCGTCAGCGAGGGCAAACAATTGCGGCCACAACAGGCACAGCCAGCTCCAACCTCCCCACCGCAGTTTGCCTCATCAATAGCCCCACGGCCACTTACCGCGGAGCACTCGACACGCCTTTCGGACAAATCTGCAAACGGAGCTCGAACTCAGGAAGTGGACAGTCTTCCGACTTCAACGTTTCCTGAAAGAACATGGCATCCACTTCCATCGAAACGACAACAAGGCAAGACTGTTCAACCTCTACAAGCCAACAGCAGCACACCAGTAACAACAAGACCCTCAGCTCTTCCCGCTTCAGAGTCACGCAGCGTCCACACGGCGGCGTGCGTTGAAGCTTGCCGATGGGCGTGTCTGAAACTCGATCACATTAATCTCCCGCCCCGGACCCACAAGCACCCGGTTTGATTGGCTAGAGCTTGTACTGGCATATGATTTGATCGGCTGACGCTACCGTCGAAGCTTCAAAAGTTGAACATAGCTCAACTTTTGAAGCTAGCAAAGTGAAGCGACGTAACCACAATGCAGTTCGGCAAAGCGTGACGTCACCCCATTCAAAGTGAATGGGCAGAAGCGTTGAAGCTTCAACGCACGCCGCCATGTGGCGGCGTGAATTGTCGCTTGCCGGCGGGGGGGGCTGAAACTCGACCAACAACCAATCACATAAATCTCCCGCCCAGACACACAAGCACGCGGTTTGATTGGCTAGAGCTTGCACTGGCATATGATTCGACTTGTGCTGACGCTCCGTCAAGGCGGATAAAGTAGAACCAGGTTGTACTTACCTTGTGCCTGCTTTCTCTGTGTCTGACATGTCGCAGCTCGTGTCAACTTGCCCCACACAGCCAACCACCCATTGTGAAGTTTGCTGACGGACACAACCGTCATCGGCCAGATCACAGACGGCGACGAAGACAGCGTACAGAGAGGAGGTCGAAACCTGACATCTTGGTGACCAGGATAACAACCTCCATCTCAACGTCAGCAAAACAGGGAGCTGATTTGATTACAGGAAGCAGCAGAGAGAGGGACACTCCCCATCGCCCACAATGGGACTACGGTGGAGAGAGTCAGCAGCTTCAGGTTCCTCTGTGTCTACATCCCACTGAGGACCTGAAACATGGACTCTTCACACCACCCACCACTCACCAAGAACAGCTTGACAGGAGTCTTCTCCTCGGCAGGGCTGAGGAGTTTCAACATGGACTCAGGATACTCCTGCCATCTTTACAGGGTGCACCATAGAGAGTATCCTGACTGGCTGCATCACGACCTGGTACGGCAGCTGCACCGCCTCATCGTGAGGCTTTAAAG
>NW_011343432.1:21585-21992 GCF_000735185.1 Notothenia coriiceps | reverse complement strand
GTGTGCTCTGATTGGTCGGTACGAATCACGCTGAGCTCCGTGGAGGTGTGATTTCCTTGTTTAGCGATACAAAGCCAAACACAGCCAAACTCAACTTGAACACACACAAAGTCACAGCCGAAATAAAAACAATAAGTGTGGCTTGATATTGAGTCCGAAAAAGGTTTATAGATTGATAAACGCTGTGAGAATGGGTCTGCAGAGAGAATTTCGCGCAATCCCAACTGTCTTTTATCAGCCTGCAACACGGAGCAGAAATCAGCAGGGCTGCCTGCACTGAGTGTGTGTGTGTGGATTGGTCAATTTGGAGCAATCAGCGGGGGCTTAACGTAACGGCTCCGCGGACGTAACGTAACGGCTCCACGGATTGGTCCATTTGGTTCCGGGTAACGCATGACCGTATCGCG
>NW_011343432.1:0-21505 GCF_000735185.1 Notothenia coriiceps | reverse complement strand
TTTAGAGTTTTACTCGCTACAGGGTGTACTTTGAGGGTTTTGACTCTGCACACCGTTTACATGTTGAAAAACCTTCATAACACACAAGGGGATGGGTAATAACCTGAAAAGCATGACATGTGACCTTTAAAATGTTAAAAAAAATCTTCCCGGGGGGGCATACCTCCGGACACCCCTAGAGAATGTGACGTCCACCCCCCATTCTATTGTGTATTCCGTGAATACTCTATTGATCTTTATCTTTTCTATTGTACGATTCTCTGGCTGGGGCGCCAACTCAAATCTCGCCTAGGGCTGCAAATTGTCTAGAGCCGGCCCTGTGTGTGTGTGTGTGTGTGTGTGTGTGTGTGTGTGTGTGTGTGTGTGTGTGTGTGTGTGTGTGTGTGTGTGTGTGTGTGTGTGTGTGTGTGTGTGTGTGCGCAGGGGCGGACTGGCCATTGGGAATACCGGGAGTTTTCCCGGTGGGCCGGTACCGAAGTGGGCCCCACCCGTTGACAATTGACGAGCGGTACCGGGTGTGGCCGGCCGGCCGGTCGAGTTTCCCGGGCTGATTTTTAGCCTGTGTGTGTGTGTGCGCACATATATGGGTGATATTTTACCTTGAGCCAATGTGGCAGTTCCCTTCTCACAATGGATTCAAACGGGAGTTCATCTTCGTGTCATTCCAATCCATCTCGCCGAGCTCTTCCCAGAAAACTGATATGCCTATGAATATTTGCTCCCATCCTTATGTAGATGCGTCTTAATGGACTCTGACAGCTGTGTGGCTATTATTGATGTCCCTCCGAAGCATAATGAAAGTGAATTCACTCCTCAACAATAGGTGGCAGCTAAATGGTAAAAATATTTGCCGCTCTGACAGGTTAACATGTATCAAAAAATTACCCCAGCATACCTAGTCTGGAGTCATTAGTGAACTACAGTAGGAACATCAAACTCATTTTATCTGAGACCCCGTATGGAGATATCCATTTTGCACATGTAATGAGTAACTGCTGTATAATCCTCTGGATGATCTTGCCCATGCAGGAGGATTTTTAATGGCAGATTCCTGGACAGACATTCAAATTATGCCTCGCTCTGAATAAAACAATAATGGCAGTCTTGCAACAGAAGTTGCTCATTTGTACATTTCCTCCATATTTCACGGGAATGCAGGTGGTATCCATTGAAATTCTGGGCACCTCCCAGCTATGGTCATCGTTAATTAAGGCGGCTGTGTTCTGACTTATTGACCCCCGTAGCTCAAGGGATTTTGATGGGTTATGGAAGAGCTCATGGAATCTGGCCCGCGGCCCAAGTTCTTTCCGTTTTGGTCATCCTCAGTGTTTGATGCATGGCAATTTAAATCCTCTCGTCTAATTAAATGTGATCTGCACTTGTGCTAAATGACTTTTTCTTTTGCCGCTGAGAGATATCAGCTGCCTCTCACACAAGGTGACATTCCACTTTTCCATTATGCAGGATTAGAACAGGTAGGAAGGACTTGGAGGATATAGTGTATATAGAGAGCTGCAACCACACTGGAAGTCCCTTTTTTTTTTCTTTTTCTGGTGAATAAGTAATGGTGATGAGCAGACTGCCAGCCAGGGGGAATCGAAAGGATTTGGGGCTTAATTCACAGCTTAGCTACCCCATCTCTGGTGTCAGCACAATGCAAAGTTCAGCTCTAAATCATTAATAAAATAATGCCATCAGTCAGCTAACAGTCAACGCAAAATGTTGAATTCTAATACCTTTTGTGGTCAATACTTGAACTCCGGGACGTAGTGGGTGGAGAGTGTGTATCAGTTAGATGACAAATGTGTGTATTATGATTCCCAAATTGAAACAAGATTTATAATTAATAATTTTTAAATAGACTATATTCTGTCTGTTATGTATTCATCTTTAGCAATCACAAACAATTACCTCACAACCGGAGTAATGGTACAACAATGAAACGTTGAATGAGAGGTCATTGATTACATATTATGTCTAAGGACATTTGTAAGTCAATAAACATTTTATTGAGTGTTTGGATGATTTACTGTTATCAGTTGTCCCTATTTCTTAACCTGACAGTATGGTGCTTTGTCTTGAAACATTGTACCAGAGAAAAAGCTTTTCACAGTTCTGGAATTCTGTTAAATGGAAATCGTAATTGAATGTTCATGTGTTTATTCAATCAAAAGTGGTTATGAGGAATACAGCATAAGCAACACTTTTTTCATGGACAAACCTCATCAGTCGAGCATTGGATGCCTAAAAACCAGTATGGCACACAAGCGGAACTGACGGTCCACTAACTGCTGAGCTGTTTTGATGATGAGATGATTACCTGGTTGGAAACTTCAATACTACAATAACCAAAACCCTTAAAATGTAGCACATCTACCTATATTTCTTCTGTCCAAACATAAGAAGTGGGTTAAGTGCCCTTCTTACATTTCTAGTATCCATTGGCCCACAGTGCAAGACCTTTCACAGTAAATCTTTTGCCGTTGGTCTTGGTTAAGCTGCTGAGTAGCAAAAAGCAGGCTACTGGTCTTGGCCCTATGAGTGGCTTCTACTTTAGCTTCTTCTTAAGAAAAGCAAAATCAAGCTACACTTAGCCATGGCTGTGGCAGCCTTGTTTGGATTCATAATAAGGATAGGTCACTTAGTTATTTGTGATGCAGAAAAACATCTCAACATTTCCAAAGAAAATACGTAATTTGGAACAAAATAACAGGTTGTTTTTTCATGGTTGTTTATCACTTATTGTCAGAGCCTGGGTAATTTGGTCAACTATACTTAGAAGAAACGTGTTACTGTTATAATGCAACTGTTGTTGATTTTGATGTAGAATCAAAATCAACTTTTTAAATTTATATTTACAGGTTATTGTTAGCTATGTTCTTGCAAGTAAAAAATTAGCATTTAATAATTATATTTAGCCATTTTTCTATATAAGACAAGTGAAGAGAAGCCTTTATTGATCCTCAGAGGGTCAATCAGCAAAAAGCACAGCTTACCAAACCCAGGAACTTCTGTTTAGTAAACAGGCAACCTAACCAACTAAGCCAACAATCCACTGTGTTGTTGACAGATTTTTGTATGTCTTATGACAAAGAACCAGTGCAATTTATTTAGCTGTTGGGAGGAGGACTGGCTACATGTTAATCAAATTATAGTTTAAATCACAGTGTATGCATCAGTTGGCATGACGAGTAGGAGAAAGACAGTCTGTCATGAGCATTTCAGTCTGGGTGGTAAGGAATGGTTCACTGGGTTACTCTTGGTTATGAAGGTTATCATTTTGTTCATAATTTACTGGCAATTAAGGTGTTGTCTTGCTGTGACCTCAACAAAGAGATCGAGTGATTTGTGAATCTTTCAGTAAACGTGAGCTGCATTTTGAAAAGAACGGATCTGAGGGGTGCCTCAACCAAATCCATCCCTCTTGCCTGACAACATTTAGCTCTAACTCATCAGCACAATGCATTCAATCCTCCCACCCGTAAGCATGACAGGGACAGTGACAGAGAGGTTGCATAATTTGTCCCAGGAAGATAGCAAACCAAAATGGAGTCCTCCTACAGCTGTTTGTGCGAATTCCTCAAAAAGTGTTATGGCATTAAGCTTTTCGGTGAACGATGGACATTTTTGTTGGAAGTTACCCTGTCAATATCTGGGTATTTCTACAGGGCGATGATTACCCTTACAGTAATGGATATGAAGCATACATGTGTTGCGCAAGAGTTTTATGTAAAGGGTCGGAAATTTAGTTTAAAACCACTTAGAAGTCATTGCAACTGTATAGTTCGTTATGAGACTTTGTTACAGTTCACGGGTAACATAATAAATTAAATCCTTTTAAAAGTAAAAGTGTAGTCTGTTTTCAGTAATTTGGGAAAAGGCTCAAATACAGTAGTTTGTGTAATGGAGTTAATCTAAGAGTAATATGAGATGTATATTAAAAAGTTACTCACTGTAAAGCTGTACATTTTTGTTTAATGTGCCTGATTACAAATGATAAATATATTAAAATGGGAAAGCTGATAAGGAATAAATTACTTGTTGCATTTGTGGGTCACTCATCACTCCCAAGTACTGTAGAGCTGAATATATTTGTCTATTGCTCTGCAATGCATTCAAATCCTGGTACATCAAAGCCTGTTGGAACCATAAAAAGAAAGTATTTGCCTTGCAGCGCATGTCAGTTGGCTTTAATCCATTTGAAAGAATTGTACATCACAAGAGAGTATTTTAGAAAGACACTAAGATCACGTTAGCTGCCAATACAAAGTCTACTGTATGGTAATGAAGCTTTGTACTCTTTGAGTGTAT
The DNA here is from genome assembly GCF_000735185.1 of Notothenia coriiceps. Lineage (NCBI taxonomy): Eukaryota > Metazoa > Chordata > Actinopteri > Perciformes > Nototheniidae > Notothenia > Notothenia coriiceps. Next base: position 17,194 of record NW_011343432.1, on the reverse strand, counting down.
GATATATCTTTCCTTTTCTTACCTTTAGTTCTCTATCATTGTCCAGCAAAAAACTCAGTTATCTTGATCACACTCTCTTTTTCTCAACTTTCCAGGAACAAAGCAGTTCTTTATTCTCTCAAGGGGATTGAAATGTGCTGTCAGGGACTCTGATGCTTTAAACCTCCAATATAATGGTTACCTGATGCACAAAATCTATTGGTATAAAACCATTCTCACAAAGCGGCGGAAATGATACTCACTAAATGGAATGGCAATGTACAACTAACTCAAAGTAGACACATCAATTGAGTCCTAATGTGTTACTTTTTAGCAGCTGTACGTACGACCAGAAGCACTCGTAGCTTGAAGTGTGCTTAGTGCCACTGCCAATTTTGAAATGAATATCCTCTCTTAGCGTCCGGTAACAACATTAGCAGGCAATTGGCTAGACAAAATGGGAAAGTGGATAAACATTATCTATCACTTTATGAAAACATAAACAGTCTGTACACATTACCACTAAAATATTAAACAAGATTACATCTCATCACAAAGTAATATGCTTGAATATTCAAAAGAGGAACCACCTGACAAAATGACACTCAATAATTGAAATCAAAGTCTTCATTCAAGCTATTGCTGTGACGTTGAATGGCACTTGTTTCTGAGGGGTCAATGTCAGGTAAACAAAAATAACATAATGAGATGAGTGGTCTGGTTGATTTTAGCAGCATATGATTTCCTCTAAAAACGAAACCCTTGGTTGCTCTCCAGGATTTGATTAAACTTGGCTGACCTGCAGGCATACTAATGTGATGAAGTGCCCCAAAGTGTCCAGGCTTGATTGCAATATGTTTTCTGATTGCCATTACCTTTGACAGATAATCTTTTACTATTGGAGGTTGAGGTTGCATTTGACACATATTTATGTGATGTTTGATAGTAGTAATGCACTTAAAATGGTACTGAGACCAAAGAAGTAGCAAGGGATTTGAATGAGTGAGCGCCCAGGGAAACAAAACAAATGGTCCTTATTCTAACAAATTGATGCAACACCAGTGGGCTTCTTCCCAGCGGTTCTTTTATAAATTGGGACATAATGCGGCGGTAAGTCAAAGCATCTCTCATTTTTTATGGGACAAACTAAATGATCTGTATGAATAGTGTGGGCCAGAACACACACACCAATGCACTCAGACTCTCTCAGGCACATAGAGACACTACACCTGCAGAATTGTAGGCTGAACTAGCTTGCTTTAGTGGGAGGGGATATAAATGGCCCATAGCGGAACCATTCCCAGCGGGCAGATAGTGATAGTCAAGCAAGTTCAAGGTATAATCTCTGTTGGCCCATGAGGGGGACTAATGAGTGACTGGAAGAAGGGGGAGGAAGATGATTATACTTTACATACTAACCTTGGCAACTGCGCCTGTCCTTTAATGACGGCATAATTCAGCGTTCACCTTGGGAGACTGCCATGGGTTTTGGTTTATGAGGTCACCTGGGTAACCTCAATCATTCAAGTGCATGCTCTGTCTTTGCTTCAGTGACTTCCCTCAACACACACACTCAGAGGCACAAAGGCACATACACTGCCCCTGTGTTACAGATAGGCGGCTTGCCACCACCACCAGCGGCAGAGCAGGTCAGATCACAATCTTCCTTTACTGTCCCTCCCTGGTTGGGATCCTTGTGCTGGACTGACTTGCAGTTATGAGAGCATTGATATATGTGCATATTACGCAGAGTTAATCTTTCAGATTCAGTTACAAGGCAGAGTATTGACTTCAATAAATGGATTGTGCTTATAACCCGTGCAATAACAGTCTTCATTTAGTGTTCTTCCTATATCACATGACGAGTTGATCATTTTGTTTATCACTTATGCTGTTTTCCTTGAGAAAATAATTGCTGGTTTGTAGAACAAAGAACAACTATTTTGGATGCAAAATCCTTGAGACTTTTAAATAACCGAATATTGCTGGATTTATTGCTATGCTAGCCATTTCTTTGTCACTTTTGTAACCTCTTTAGAAGTTTTCATCTTCCTAATAGAACAGTCTAAATGCACTGAAGAAAACCAGACATACATAAATATGTTTGATCAATAGAGTGGTCATAGCTGTGCCACAGCATAATGATGCTGCACTTCTAAAGTTTTCAATATTCTGCTTTCAAAATTGAACTTTTAAATCTTTATAGTGCGATTTGTTTATTCCTGCTGCTGCAGCGTTATTACTGTTATTTTACTTACTTTTAGAATTGCCATTCATGTGAAGCTAAATCTCTACCCTCAAGCATCACTAATTGATACTAGATCTTATTACATATTGACTAAAAACAGGCTGCGCCAAGTCCGAGAACATCGTCTAATTAGATGATGTATATTTCATATGGCTCTTTTTCAATACAATACAACGTGCTGATGTATTAGAATATCCATTATTCATACGTAAACGCCAATACATTTGACATATTTATTTTTCAGTCTGCTTTGGCTGCCAAGCTATTTCAGAAGATGCATGCATTTTACTTTTTGGATGCATTGTGCAGGGTGGGGCAAAGTGGCTTTCTTGTCTACATTATTAAAGGCCTTAGATATGTTTTTCTTGTTTTCAGCTGATGGAAATATATTATTATGAAGCTGTGGAGAGCTGCAGTGGCACAGAAATGTATTAACAGCTCCCAACTTGCTCTGGTGCAAAGTACAGGATGAGTATGCTTGACTCTACAAATATTGCCTGTGCTCCCCGTGTATACAGGAGAAGAGGCGAAGCGTGTGTGTGGTGATCAGAGCAGAGTTTATATTTCAAGTGTATGAAATCATCATTCACACTGTGTTAATTCTGTTAAGGGCACAGAGCTTCAAATGACTAGCGGGTTAAAATATAAGGGAAGTAGAGGGGGGGAAAAAACATAATGGGAGAAATAAAATGAGGATTCAACAAATACATTTGTCAGCTAACAAAGCAGTTTTCAGATGGCAAAAAAATTCCTGCAGCAGTAGTCGATATTTTCTTAGCTGCGCAAGGCAGTTTTTTATGTAAAAGACATCCATTTTATCAGGCCCCTCACAAAGTGAGGCTACATTAGAGAAGACAGTTCCATCCCTCACTAATTGAACATGCATTGATTTGGCCTATATCTGCCGAGATGGAATCCTGATGCTGTTATGGATACGTCTCAGCAACCAAACCTCTGTGAAGAGAGAGATTAATAACCAGCAGCAGATTCTTTTATCTCTTTTAGTGTCTTTTACTATAAAACCAGTGAAATAAAAAACATATTTATCTGTCGCGCGCTGATGTCATCTTATAGATTTGGAAAATGAAGTCATCATTTTCAAACAGATGCAATTGGGAACAACCTAGAAATACAGTTACATTTACAGTATGTAATGAGTATGGCTTTTACTCTTATAATATAAATGTGGGACCTTAAATCAAGACATACCTCATGTCTATTCATACAAATTATACCTACAGAATAATCTTCTACGAACATACTATACAATGAAAGTAATTTTCAGAATAATTTACAGCTGTTCTATCACTCAATCTCCTGCCATCTCAATTACATTCAGTACTTAGTCTTGTCAGATTTAGCCAAGCAGAGTCTCTTTAATGACGACTTTCAGCTCCTCTTTAGAATTTACGGAGAGCTTTGATGTGAGTTGCCAACTCAGATTGCATTCAAGCACCTGTCACTTTTCCACATCCGAGTGAGGGGAGATGGAGAGACGTACAGCGAGAGGGGGATCAGCAGGTGTGTGCTAAGCCTAGCAGTGTAGACAATATACTGTAGCCAGACACAAGCTGGAAGACAGATACAGGCAGCCGTCTACAGAGACGGCGTGACTGTGATCATTATTGGCGAGTGCTACTTCTCAACTGAAAGTCTCACTTTTTTCAAGGTTTGGGCAAAACAGTGGAATTGATCCGGAATTGATCAAAACGCCTGTACGGCTCTCTCATCTAAAGGGGATTTCATTGATCTGCCAAAGTCCTTTTCTATAATTGCTCCAGTGAAGTGTAGTAACACCAGTTTCAGGTGGGTAAGTATCACAAGAAAGAACACAGCCTTGACAATTTGCAGATGCTTAAAGTAAAAAGACCACCTCATCCCCCCACCACCGCAGCCCAGACTCTAATCTTTACAACTGCATCGACAAAACTAGTGATCATGGGGAAAAGAGAAAAACAGTGATTACCATAGCCAATAGGACTCTTCATTTACAAAACTTATTTTTAAGTTATATTTTAGAAGGGAAACATCAAATTATATATTTTGATAAAGCTGTAAGACCCCCACATTTTATTTATCCATATTATCGGCTCATCTCTCTGTCTCTTGATGTATGCATGCAGGCTTATACAGTATCAGCCAATAGGTTATATGTTACTAGACTGCCACCTAGTGAATGCACCTAAAAGGTCCCTCTCTGGTTCTCACCCCAAGCGAGGTGTCTAAGCTTGTCTCCCGCAGACCCTTTTTGACGGCAACACATTTGGACTGTTGCCAGTGGTAACACAAGAAAATCTAATTATGGGTTTGTAAAAATCACTATAAAGAATCCAATCAGTTTACACTTTGCTGCTTTGTTAGGCATTTAAGATTTGATATTCCTAAAACTGAAAACTGTTCTTATATAAAATACATTGAAATATTTGTCTGTAATTTAAGACGAATAATGTAAATCAGAAATGGGTTTTCAGAAAGAAAATGCTGTTTCATCACCAATTAGGACTGCAGTCTACCCATCAGTCACCCTCAACACCTAACTCTCTCTCCCCCCTCTTTTTTACTTTCCCTTCCTCACCCCATCCTTCCAAGGGAAAATCAAAAGTACACTTTCCATTAGTGCAATCCACAGCTAGTGGAAGAGTTGTCTAATGTAAAAAGCAGAGGCAGTGGTTTTGGAGAAATTGAAATTACTCTGCACAGCTTTTATTAGGTACACAAACCGTAGTGAGTTGGCCTCCTGGTGCCCCTGAAAGAGTCTCATATAATTGTCAAAACACAAAAAGGAGGTATTCACTGGTTATATGAAAGATGGAAATGTACAAGAGTGGGATAAAATAATTATATCAGAACGGTCAGAGAACTTTTTCTACCAGTAAAACAACTGTTACCCCTCCACTGAAGCAGAGCCTTTTCATCTTGCCTTAGAACAGAAAAAAAGTACAATTTCTACAAACTGAGTTAGACCAACTTTTCTCATATCCGAAAAAGCCAGAAATTCAAAAGCAAAAGAAATACGGGCAAGACATTGTGATGATTTTTGTTTCCAGCCTGTGACTGCCACTTGGCAGTCCAAACAGAGATGTGGTGTTTTATGGCCAACATTTGAGCTTAACTTGACAAGAACTAAGACAAATAATATGTAGGTGGCTTCAACAAGAAATGAAACAGTTTTCACTTGGTTTTGATGAATTTAGATCTCTAATGAATAAACCAGGAGGATCATGCTTGAATGACTTTTATCAGACTGCACATTAAAGGTGGGGTAGGTACATTTGAGAAACCGGCTCGAGATACACTTTTTGTTATATTCCATGGAATGCTCTTAACATCCCGATAGCAATGAATATACTATAAGTGCTTTGACAAAAAATCCATAAAAAAATGTCATCCGTGGAAGCCGTGGCGCTGTAAAAAGCACGACCAATAATTTTAGCCGGCCCGGCTAAAGTAACTGGATGGCCTACCTGCCTGTCAGCCTTCCATCTGCATCGGTGCACAAACTTATCTCGTGCCCTCATTGCTCATGTGCACGTTCATGTGTGTGTTGGAGGAGGGGCTCTGTAAGGAAGTGGCAGATTTATTACGGCTGTGTATTTTCAAATTCTAGCGCACTCGAGCTGGTTTCTCCAAAATTACCTACCCCACCTTTAAGTCTCCAAAATATGCAGAAAGCGGGCCCCATCCCTAAGAACTGAGAAATGACTAGCCTGGGTAAGTATTGTTAAGGGACTTTTACAGCCAACCAATGAATTGCACAGCAGGGGCTAATTGAGAGATAGAGACTGAGGCATGATTGTTGCATTCTCTAGAGATGGTTTTGTCTGAGGCCAGGCGAAGGAGAACAGCGCCTTATCTCTGCTGCTATCACCATTTGTCAAAAGCATTATTATGCTCATAAGTATTACTATAGGTTACAGGCAGTATGTATTAAAAAGCAACCTTGCGTATGTTAAGATTTATCAGACGTCCTTTTCATTTACAATTCATTTGAGATTCTTAAATGGGTCTTAATAATAGATGAGCTATAAAAGAAATTGAAAAAATAATAACATGTAACTGTCATTTAACTTTAACTGTCATGCTGGTTCTGGTTTTTAATACTGTGCTGAAGTGAGTGCTGGGTATTTTTGGATGCTTAAATCAATTAAAGCGTTTTAAGGGATGAATTACCCAGCTTTTTACTGTAAGCATATATTCTGGCAATCTATTGAACAATGACATTTGTAAAGACATAATTTAATGAACATCTGGTTTTCTGAGGATGCCTAATGATTTCACATTCATCTTCCTCTAAATGGCTAAAGTGCAAGCAATTACGTTTTTAATTAGCTGTGAATATGTTTCTGTCAATTGGAGTGATTAATCTCTTAAACATGAAATATATCCCATGATTTCAGGGAGGGTGCATTGGTTCCGATTTTAGTGAACAAAAATGGGTTAAGTTCTGTAATTGGAATATACATGTAGGTCTTTCCGTCTTTTATGATTCTTGATTTATGCTCCTTTCCAAGAGCAGATCTCTGGATTATCTAGCACAATTCATTCTTTCGCAATTCACAACATAAAAAATGTAATGACAGGAACACATATATTTAATTATTGCACTTCCCAGCTCGGCCGTTTAACTATGCTGACTGCCACTCAAGTAAAATACAAAAAACATTCTTCTGTTCTCTAATGAATACTGTTTGGCACATCCCAGTCTCCGAGACCCTTATGACTCCTGAATTCGGTGCTGACAGTCATTTCTTCTGGACCGATCACTAATTCCTCATTAGAAATGATGAGCTTCTTCATCACCTCTCTTTGGGAAAGGTTAGTCTTGGGCCACCAGGAGAGGTGGGGAGTCCTTCACTCCGGACCTGACGGAAGCTTCACAGGCCTGCAGCTATTGATTGGGGGCTTCAAGTTGCCTCTCCTCCAATGTAGGGGTCTGCACTGCAGCATACTAAGCTGATGTGTAATCAATGACTCATACCACAGCCGGCCTCTGTGCACAGACCCGTCAAATTATACAGTAGCCATCCAATATCTGACATAGTGTGTTTTTAAAACTGCCTTCCGGAAGAATAGTGCACACAGTGCACACACACCAACGCACACAGGTAAATACACTTTGGAGAGCACACAAGCTGAACGGTATACAAGAATGTGCATATAAAATATATATGTGCAAATCCTTGCAGACACTCCAAAAGAAAGCCAAAGACACACACTCACACACACTGAGGCACGCACAAACTACCACTTGGTCCTGCAGGGCTACTTTGATTTTTCTCCCTCTGTCCAGATGAAATGTTTATCATCTCAAATACTGTGTGTAAAAAATATACAAGTTATAAAACCCAATCCTTTTTAGAAACGGTTTCCTTTGGAGTCTAGCAAGCGTCAGCTGTGAGACGTGGCCTATCCGTGCTCTGGGTCTGGCAGCAGCTCCACCGTGCCCTCCTCCTCTTCATGGGGCTTAATGATATGCACAAGCACACTCCGGGGCCAGCTTCCCAGAGAATTTAATCCACAGAGATATGATACTATGTTGAATGTTGTGTCATCCATCACAATCTCTCCCCTTCTTTGTCTTTCTCTTTCAACATCTCTTTCTCCCTCTTTACCATCATACCATTCTCACATTGCTTTATTAGGGGCTCTGTTGTCTATCTATCCATCTGTCTAACTGATCTTCTCATCCATCTACTTTTAATTGATGGAATAATCCCACTCCTTTTAAAGTTTAATTTAAAGACCTTGACAAAAAGTGTTTTTCTTTTTGTCGTTGTCTTTGCAGCTATCTTTGGTGCTTCATTTATGAGATGTGGCTGAACTAAGGTCCCCTGAGATATCCTGTCAATCAGACAGGGTGTTGCATGTCTTTACTTTGATTTCCCATTTATAAAATGTGATTGTCTGTACCTGGTGTTCTTTTTGTGTCTGCTCAACATTAAATGGGCATCTATGTTCATTATAGCAACTTAGTTCTTCTTGTGTTCAATTGTTTAATTGTTGTCTCTTGCAAACCAATGTTTTTTTTCTTTTTGTGCAAATCATTATCTTCTATGTGCAGCACCGGAGAAGACCTTTTGTGTTGAGAAATGAACATATAAAAGCTTTCACGTTATCTGATATTATGTACTGATAACGAGTATGAAATGAGCCATTTGTTCTTATGGAAATGTCACACATTATTACTTTATGTTGATGCAAAAGCTCTGAGCTATTCCTTGTATAAATCCCCAAAACTGCATTAGAGTTTGACTGGAAGATGTTTTTTTACATTTATCAATATAAATGTACCAGATCAATGTTGTTAAGTCAACACATGCCCATCAACACAATCCTTTATCCATTACATGCTCCATTACATTGTCCCTACGGTTTCCCGACAAGCCATTAGGTAACAAAATCTCACGAAGGAAACCTAGTATTTCACATTGCAGGGCGGTCAGTTTGGAGCTTTTATCACAATATGTTTCCCTGCCTTCCTCTGGGTTCACTGCGTAGTATGGAAGACAAATGGAAAGCCATTATAAGTGTATTAATTACATGTACAGAATTACTTTGTTCATCAATCAAGCTATTCTTCCCCTGACTTGTCAGGTGTAATTTGGTGAACAAAACCTAGGCCTTTTCTGTTCTGATTTTTGCTGTTAACAGTGTAGTGTTGACGGACTGGAACACTGAATGCATTTCCCTCTTGTTTCTTCTACAGAAGCACACCGCCGTGCCACCCTGCTAAGCAAAGGTTCACAAAAACACCTCAAATAGAACTGACGCAAATTATCATGTCAAGATAGATTAATTGCAAATATCGCTGAAAGACTAATGATTACCACTGTCAGAATGCATAGACGACACAGCAGTGTAACCACTTTTTAGTGGGCAGGCATCATATACAATTATCTGTTCTTCTCTGCAAGAATGAATGTCAAAGTAGCAACGCATCTAAATCCAAATACCACAAATGATTAGAACGTTTAAACTTTGAGCCGTCATTACAGAATAATGGTGGGGAAGTATTTCTAGGCTCTTTGCTATTCAACTGAATTGTAACATGTAATGAAGCATCATTTTGGGTATAAAGTTTCAGCAAAGACAATGGAAACAAATATAAATAAGGGATATAATGTTAAATTGCATAGGGACATGTTATACATATTTGGTCACTGATTTACATAATGATTAAAGCATGTATCCATATGTAATGTAAACAACTTTGAAAAAGAAGAGATAAAGATAAATACATGTAATAGAGTGATGCTGAAACCAAGATGTGGATTGAGCATCCACATCTTTATCTATAGCCTTTATCTCCACAAAGAAGTGATGCTGATATTTTAAACATTGAGTGTACAACTCAATAACCATGTTTAACTTACTACATTTATATAATATTACTACCTTTTATGGTACTGTTCGGCAGCATTCATAATTGCAATATTTATACTCACCAATATTCATACTCACCAATAATCGCTCATTCCTACGGTAACATTTAGTCCTTGCAGAATGGTAAGCAGAATATTGGATTGTCTCTGCAGATGTATGAGTAACTCTGGTGTAGGCCTGAGGCATGAGTATGACAACAGAGGTAAGAACAAACATTTTTACCTCCTCTGAGCCTCTGCACTGCATCCCTGGCCAGTTTAATGCGTGCGCGCCCCCCTGCAAATACACCGTGTGATACCATTGACACAGACTATGGATTTTACCTTCTTAAAAATATGCTATGTGGGAGCATGGAAATGTCAGGGAAGGCACCCAGGCTCTGAGATTTACTGGGAATTTATAGATCGCCAAATGCTGCTCTCTAAGGAGGAAGAGAGGGAAAGTCCATGCAGGAGGCTCGTCAGAATGCAACCACTGTTTCCCATTTCACCCCGAGCAAGAACAGATATCTGGCACATTTGCATATACATGCATTTGCACAGATCCAATCAAACGTCAAGGTGCCGACACAATTCCAGGATTCAAAGCAGAATACCAACCAGTGTTTCAGCTGTAACTAATACCCGTAGCCCAAGGAAGTGTAAGGGAGGGCGCTTTATCTTTGGAAGAGATAGCATTTAAACCACAGAGGAGTTTTAAGCAGACGGCATATACTGTAGCAGCACAGGTCAGGTCACTTGTTCTTGTTACTGCTGGGGTGTGTCAAGCAAGTAGAATGGACAAGTAATGCTGTCATGTACCATTCAGTTCAATAGGGCATATCCTATGTATAGTGTTGAATATCTTATTATTTGTTGAAAGCATTGAATTTCTCTACATTATATGCCTGATAAGCAGGAATATAAAAGATCTTTATTGTAGCGCAACCCATTTTCAAGGTTACACTGTGAAGCCTATGGCCGTACTGAGAAAAGAATGTATGCTTATATCAACACTCATATCTGTGAATCTCTGCTTAGAAAGTCTGAATCCTTGTGTTGCACATTTTATAGTCTTGTGCTGTTTCAAAGACGTCTTTCTAGCTTTCATTGAAGTTTATCAGCAGCCGTTGACCGCATACTGTAAAACCAAATGCAGTGCTTGTTAAAATCATTTCAAATCAAAGAGTAATGATTGTTTGACATTTTTTCTTTCCCCTCCGAAATACAGTTAATGAAAGTGGGGAAACAAAGTGGAGGAAGGGAAATGGAACAGAGGTGGGGAAGAGAATATATCAAGCTCTGAATGGAGAGATGGAAGAAAAATATTCCTCATTCGGAGCCTTCAGAATGTGTTATTAGGGAATGATTTCAACAGGCTCTTAGTAGCTCTCATTAGATGGTGTATCAAACCAGAACAAAACTCACTTCTCCTAACTATGTGGAGGAAGTGGATTGGAAAATTAAATGGGGAGAGGAGAGTGAGGGAGCAGTCTCTGCCACGCTCTTGTCACCGTGCCCCTGCTCCCACTAACAAGTCCGCTCAGTCGACTCGCGCTGAAAGTCATTCACATGGTCTTTAATTTCAGTTCATTGATTGGAATTTAAAGCCCCGGAATATAGCAAGGAAGACATTAAGATTATCTATATTCCCTAAACCATGCACTGAACATTTGTTTTTAAATTGCTGTACAGTATGGCTGAAACCTTGTCTTTTCAGTTTGCAGCCCTAAAACTTCAGAAACTTTGCAAACTGAGTTTGCTCTCACAGTAGGGTACAACATGAGTGCCTCTAGTTTCTAAAGAAGTATATATTTATATACTGCATGCTGTAGATCAATAAAAGTAACATTTCATTAATCTTGACATGCTGTTCCTGCTTGATGCCAGATGCTGGGGACACAAGCTGTCGAAACAATAGACATGCTCTTCAGTGCTTACTTTCCCCTTCCCTGTTTTTCTTTGTTTCCACTTCCAAAGACAGCATTACATCTGTCAGCAAGACATGATTTACATAAACATCAAACTATTTTTCAGAGTATCTGTCAGTGGAACTCTTGAGACTTGCAAAACATTAGCATTTCAAGGTTGCATTTAGACTATGTTCACGTCTATTTTGCATATACTATTTTTGTGTGTTTTTAATTTACGGTTATATGGTTGCTTATGTCTAACCAAAGACAGACTTGAGATTGTAGGCATGTAATTCCTCAGTCATTAAATAGCAATAACCTAAAAATGTGAGAAACAAGAAAAACTGCACCTTTAATACTATATAGAAAACAGTGCATAACACGTCAACTTGTCTGGTAAGAATCAATCAACAAAAAGAAAATATAAACAGTATTACAATTCACTTCACTCAGCAACTGCATGCAATCACATCTTGAAATGTAAATTACACCTTGAACAAGTGCATGGCTATTTTATGGATTACTTTTGCCACTGATTGTATACCACTCGTGTAGTACAACGACGACTGCATGATGGAATTGTGTTTAGCAACAACTGTATGGAAATTTCCTAATGTTTTTCTGTGGTACTTATTTTGAGTGCAGGCTTGTGTTGGTTTTGTGTAGACGTGTTTGTGCTTGTGTAAAGGCATGTGATGTGTGGTGGGCACTGAATGTGTCACCTGTGAAAGAGACCAAAGTGGCACTCTTGGTGCTATTTGCATGATTAGTTGTTATTGCTAGACAGGGCTGAGCACTTGCCTGGAATTACAGTTGTACAGAGGGAAGGAAATGTCCAGAGATGGATTTCTTTGTGAACAGTGAAGAAAAAAAGTCTGAAGAACACGACTTGAATCTCGGTAAACACCTAACTGTGCCCATTGAGTAAAGCTTAGTTGTTAATTTTCTTTTTTCTGTTATCGCTAATTCCCTAATCATTGTTGTATTCAACCTTTTACTTCAACTTTCCCCCACAGAAGCTATTCTGCACAAATGTTGGAGGACTTTCACATCACATGCTAAGAACCAAGCAGGCCTACTCACTGACCTATACTATCTTGTCTAATGAACTTATATCTTAAACATTGTACTTCAACTACTGTATACATCAATATTGCCTTTATGAGAGGTGTTGTACTTTGCTCTAGTGTAGGGATCAATACTCTATGAATTTTTAAGCGCATCGCAGCTTCGGGGATAGCCTGTAACCTGTGGCACTGACAATCTCATTTGTGCCTTCAGTCCTCCTCAAAGCTCTGAGTTTAGTTTGAAGTACTAAACTTATCTTGACGAGACAGACACAGGGGATCCTTGGTGTACCCAGTATTTTCAGAATAATAATTTTAAAAGCCATTCAAATTTGTAGGCATTTGAGACATATCATATTGTTCCAAATGGACTGTTGTTCTCCTGACCTCACTGCTGCTTTAAAATAAATTGCATTCTGTAGATGGGAAGATCTACACATTTAATTTCCCTCAGCTCTGTGCTGACACTTAAGTGCCAGTGATGGATCTGTAAAGAAAGCCCTTGCTCTCCTGTCTGTAATAAAAGGAGTTGTTTCAGTTTTACATTGTTCCATTTCAGTTACATGAGAATTGAAAAGTAAACATTATCCATTTCAGGTTCAAACTTTTCAGAATATGGTTGGATTTCAATAACAGATTTGAGGTTAGCTGTTCTTTGAATTATTTCCACTGCTGACCACTGTGTATGTGCCCTAAAAGAAAGTTGATGTAGTGTATCGCAGACAGCTACTGGCATGCCTGTGATGTATTTGCAACTAACACCAACTTACACAGACTACATAATTGGCTGCTTTGCATTTTCTGTATGCCTTTGACTTTTTTCTATTTCCAGCTGACATCCTCAGCTGGCTTTTTGTGTTGGGTTTTTTAGAATGCTGAACACATGCAAAGAACGACGCTCTCGACTCTAAACATTGCATTGGCTGCAATGGAAGTTTTCAACTATGATAGATGGCATTCACTTCTTTGAACTGACATGTGCCATTTTGTACTGCTGGTGTTTATTATGTTCAGGTCAGTTCTGGAAAAATGCAACGAGTATTGAGACGTTTGGTTTATTCCCTCAAATCTTTGAGTGTTCATATTATTAGAGTCCTTAAGATTAACAAAACATATTACATTTTGGAGCATTTTCTAATTTGTGGACATCGCTAAATCAAACATGAAACTATTACATTTTTAAATGTGTTGAATGTATATTCAAGATATGGCTTGCACTGAAGGTGTTTTGTGCAAATGTTAAATATAAAGATTAACATTAATTGAAAAATATAATTCAGTTGCTATAATTCAATTTGTCATGGTAAACCCCTCAAGGTATCTCAGGGCATCGGCAGGTGAGACTATTTTTCTTGGAATTAAGGCCAAGAGCTATGGAGCAGCAGTCAGAGTTAAGTGAATCAAATATTTCTGAAGTTGTGCCCAGGTTTAGAGCTCGATCGCAGCTTGGTTCTGAACTCAACTTATTTTGATATGGATTTTTAAAAAAACATCAAAACAGGAAGTCTGTTTTGTGATGGGCCTCTGAGAGTTAACGAAGAACTCCACGAGCAGCTGAAAGACTGAAGATGGAAAAGCCTTTTTTTGGGAACTGCCATTGAAAACTATTTTACACTAAAGATTAACTAAAGCTGGTTCAGCACACACCAAGACTGCTGATATAACTAATGTCTGATGCCAGGGTGGGAAATAAACCTAAAAGCACATTTCCTATATATGATAAACTTACATTAAGCATAAGATGGTGTTTTCCATTTATAAAGATATAAAATATAAGACATTTCTTTGAGAAATCTGCTTTCTTGTTCAATAATGGCTAATTATATTACCCTAAGAAGAAAACAAGGATTTGGATTAGATTGTGTCATGCTGATGTCAGTTTATGTATTTAAAGTCATCAATACATATATCAATTTATTTTCAAGTCATGATGAATGTGTGTTGAATTTGAAAAGATTCAAGTTACCGGTAAATTTTATAAAATTCTGACTTTCATTACAGATACTGTGACTCATTTTAGGAGTTACCTTTTTGTAAAACCTACACACACATCATGTCCAAGAACACCTGTCAAAGTACTGAAGTTCAGTACTTTATAAAGGGAGGTGACCGTCATTGGCATTAGTAGTCAAAAAGAGATCAACCTCTCAGAATTTGATGCGGTCTGAATTTTGTCTGACACATGATTTCTAGTCCATATCATCAGCTCAACCTTTCTTAAGTTTTCTTGGCAGAGAGAGTTACACACGTTGGGATGGGTTGGACTATAATCCCTGTGAATACAGTGAATCTACATTGGCAAAAGGACAATAGAAATGATATTCACCTAATCTCCCCTGACAGATTCAGGACATGCTTTTCATTAACACAAAAGTGGATAAGAGGGCAGTAAGCACTGTTTCAGAGTTTACCTAAATCCTTTAAAGCTAATGGAGATTCACATTCTGGCGTCGCCTGTCTCTGTCTTCTTGGGCTTAAGCCAATGCAGGTACCGTATTTACAGAGCTCTTTGACACACTTTTGTGGCTGCTATTTTCAAGGTGTGACTAAAAACAATTGCAGGGACACAGTCAATTGCACAGGTGGCCATGTGAACTTAACAATCACGAAAGATACATGTTCGAAGATTCTGTGCCTCTATTTTTTACTTTAAGGGGACCTATCATGCAAAATGCACTTTTGTAAGAATCAGCCCTTGCAAAAACAGGGCTGGAAAAGAGCAAATAGAGCGAAATGAGACATGGCTAAAATACATGATCTGTTTGGTATTTTGAAAAAAAAACTTCATACACATGTTTTATAAAGGTATGGCCCTACAATATATTATTCAAATATAACATGATAGGTCCACTTTAAATTAGTTATTTTGACATTCACAGTGAATGAAAAAGAAATGTTATTGCTAAATATTGATTGTAGAAGGTTGTTGAAAGTGTCCTCATTCTAAATAGTTTTAACTTTCCTAATGTGCTTAATACCTTTATAAAACTGCCTCTATATAATCTAACTGCACATTCAGCTGAAGTGTCAAATCACAAAGGATTATAAACATATTGAGATAAAGGCAATCATGAGCTGATGATCTCATCAGATTATTCAGTATAATTAAAATACACAGGTTTTCAGTCTGCGTGTCTACTTTCAAAAACCTTCTTTATTTTCGGAAAAAGAAGCATCAGATTGTGCTGTCAATTATTTTAGTTAAGAACAGGTGTTTTTCAAACCCTGCCTATATCTGATTTGATAAAGGAACGTTGCATTTCTTGATGTTTGGAGGAAAGAATCGGAGGCAATCTTGAAAAAGCCAATTTCTCTTTTTTTCACATGAAGAGAAAGAGTGCCAGTGAAGTTTCCATTCAGATTGCGAAGGAGGAAAGAAGAGGGAGGATAGCACTTATTTTTCTTTTTAATTAGCTTCATCTGAGGAATTATCCAGCACTAATATAATGGCCCGATTCATCTCCCACACCATCTGGTGTGAGAGCGGTGTACCTCTGGAGCTGATTGCTTTCCCCTGGTGCTGTGTTGGGGTAATAGGCTGTTCAAAGGCTGCTCTGGGCTCGGACAGCTGAGCAGAGGTGGGGCAGGAGCAGCTGGCCTTGGCACCTTCACCTGCTGCCTGTCAGAAGCCTTTCGAATATGGTCCATCCATGCCCTAAGTGTATGGATCTATGTCTGCGTATGTGTGTGTTTGTGTACATGTGCAATGTGCTTGAGAGTCAACTTTAAGCAGAGCAAAAATGTCATCCACGTCCTAAAGAAGACTGGAGTGAGAGGGAGAGAGAGAGCACGTTATTAGAACTCTTGTGAACATCTGGGAGAGGTGAGACATTTGAAAATACGTGTGTCTGGAAACGATACCAACATTTCCATTAGTTTGCACTTTTGCCCCTCATCTCAAATGAAACTGCCAACAAGACATACCATTTGCAGTAAACAAGTCACAAGTGTTGTTCTCTCTATTTCGAATATTTGAGCTGTATCTCAAGAAAAACGTTTTAATCATGTCATTGTCAATAGTTTGCTAATGTTGCTACGTATCTACTGTGTCTGTAACGCATCTCTTTATTAAGTTAATAAATAATATTTCAATGAATAAAGTCACAAAGTGGCCCAAAGAAATAATGAATAGAGGTTTCAAGGGATATTTAGCGTCGTTTTGTTTTTTTTCAGCACTTTATCAAAGCAGATTGTGCAGATGATAGGAGCCATGTTTAAATGATGCGTGTTTGCCGTTTGCCTGTAAGCTCATCCCAAAATGTATATTATAGTTTCAGGAGACAATAGGCACAGATAAAAAAATGTTCAATGACCGTTCTGATAACTGTGGCTAATATTAGTATTCTAAAAAACAAATCATTATTGCTTACTTTTGGAAAAACTCTGATTTAGATACTCAGCCAAGCCTTTCCCTTCCTTTGTCTTTGCAGCTCTTTGGGTAGCTGTTTGCTGCAACCCTTTTGAAATGAGAACAGGTGTTTACATATAAGGTCACTGCTCTGTGCTGGTCTTAATTAAATACAACAGATAGCTGTGACTAACATCGAGAAAACATGTAATGCAATAAAGACACATTGAACAGTGTAAAGAGCAGGAATTAAGTGTGTGTGTCTGTGTAGAGGGGGG
>NW_011343431.1:72989-75204 GCF_000735185.1 Notothenia coriiceps | reverse complement strand
CGGAACGAAATGGACCAATCCGTGGAGCCGTTACGTTAAGCCCCCGCTGATTGGTCCAAATTGACCAATCCACGGACTTACTCACACACACACTCAGTGCATGCAGCTCTGATGATCTCTCCTCCCTGGCTGCAGGCTGATAACAGACAGTTGGGATCGCTGCGAAATTCTCTCTGCAGACCCATTCTCACAGCGTTTATCAACCTTTTTCTTACTCAATATCAAGCCACACTTATTGTTTTTACTTCGGCTGTGACTTTGTGTGTGCTCAGGATGAGTTTGGCTGTGTTTCGCTGTGTATCGCTAAACAAGGAAACAACACCTCCACGGAGCTTAGCGCGATTCACAACGTCCCGACCAATCAGAGCACACTGTGCTCACAGGGAGGGTGGGGGCTGGAGCTACTGGAGGTACAACGAGCCGTTAAAGGCAGAGAGTGAAATTCAGTGAATACACGTAGTTTACATAGATGCTGTATGAGAAACCAAATTGATTTTGGAAAATTGCACAATATAAATCTATTCTAGTAGACCTCAACAATGGAATTATGATCAACACCATGAACACGCACACTGTAGTTCATTTAGAACAACACACACCATCTTGACTCAACAAATGATATATCTTCCTGAGGGACAGACAAAGAAACTTAAACTGAAGAGGAACAGCTAAACCGGCTGAGTGAAAGAGTAGAACCTTGATGATGACTGCGTGTGCCGGCAGGTTGACTCCCCAGGCCAGAGTGGCGGTGCACACCAGCACCTTCAGGTGGCCTTTGGAGAACATGCTCTCCATCATGCTGCGGTCGGAGCGCAGCATGCCGGCATGATGGATCCCAAAGCCTTCTGGGAACATCTCCTTCATCTCCTTGTTTCTTGAGCGCTGGATCTGAAAGTAGAAGACGACATTTTACCTTTCTTAATTCCAATTGAGGAAATGTAGTTTACACTGTTATTGTATACAGTACAAATACATACATACATACATATAGGACTATACACATCAGGCCCCAAATAGACACACATGCATTTTATCAGGCGATGCCAGAACAAACGGGGCTCAGAATGTGGCATTTCAGTCTAACAGAAGGGTTCACAAATATTATTCAGGATTTATATATAAAGTCTCAATCTACAGAAATATTTTTCAATGCACATATATATATATTTATTGTTTTATGTAAAACAAAATCCACGTATATTTAAATAAATTTCTATCTAATATAAATCCATAAATATATGTATTTATATACATATATGTATTAAAATACATTATTTAAAATATGTTTCATGAGAAAAATGTAACATATTCATGTTTTTACCATGAATCATATTTTAAATATTTGTTGTTGTTACTTTTATAAAAACGCATTTTGGGACTCCCCTGACGCCGCCAGCAATGTACTGTTTTCAGCCAGATGTCTCCTTCATTTTTAGCCAATAACATCAGTGTAGCCCATGGATGTATAATGGTGTAGCCCCATGAGGGGATGTTTAATGCGCTCTGAACGTAGCGTAACATCTACGCTGCGGTCAACTTCAACATGGCGTCCGGTGCTCGAGTGTACGTTTAGTGTGTCTTGGCTGCATGATTAAATATGATTGAGTTTAGAATTAGAAATATTGCTACGTTATGGGACGAGTATGTACAGTAGCATGTGTATTAGCGTTTGGTGCGGTGCCAATTTATATAATGCTAATTTACAAGCTTGTAGCATTTGCTAACGTTAGCCATAATGTGATACTAATAACTAATCAAAACCTTATGGTAATTTTTCTTGCAAATAGCTAAATATATGTAATAAAATAACTTCCAAAGAGACCTTGGGAGGGCTCTGGAGGTGACCTGGCACCTTAAGCTGTCAATTGTTTATTTTGGGTCCATACTGGGACCCGAACCAGTGACCATCAGGTTGACACACACACACACACACACACACACACACACACACACACACACACACACACACACACACACACACACACACACACACACACACACACACACACACACACACACACAGTTGAGATGGAGGTGTGTGATGACTGACAGTGGGCTGTGACCCAGCCTGGCCTGAGGGTAGTTCTCATCACAGGACGTTATCTCTCTCTCTGGGCATCTAAATAGAGGTCAGCGCCCAGCGCTCTGAACACAAGAGAAAGCACATTACTGCCAGCAGCTGTCTGGCTCTCTCACACAAAGACAAAGACAAAGA
>NW_011343431.1:53680-72975 GCF_000735185.1 Notothenia coriiceps | reverse complement strand
CCCCCCCTTGGCAAAACAGTGTTTAAAATGTCATGAAGTAAATGTCTATGGTAAATAGAAAATATTTTCACATTTTGTTCTACGAAATACAATACGTCAGTAAATACCCCACTGGTAAATATATGATGGTTCTTACTGTCATAAAAATGGCGGTCATAACTAAATTAGACTAAAAAACATCATCCGAACACTAGCCACCTTTAGCTTAGCAGTGGCGACTGGCCGCCATGCTACCGTGATGTCCTTTCAATTACAGCCTAACGATAGTTAATATTTTTAGTCTGGCAATTGCATTTAGCTTCAAAACTCATTAAAGTGATGTTAATATGTAAAGTTTATCCTAATGAACAAAATGTGTGAGGATCATAGGAGTTTGTTTCTGCAATATTCCAAAATCCAATGGAGAAATCCTACAGCATTTTGCCGAGAGCGTCATTGTGTTGCTAACTTCTGGTTCAGCCCACAAACTAAGTCATCAGTGCAGCACTCTATTAAAGCTGCACTGAGAGTTGACAATAACATAACAATTTGACACGGCATACACATACTTAACAGCCTCTAGTTAGAGGCACAACATGCAGATGGCTATGGTAATCTAAAGGCCTAAGTGAAACTATCAATCAACTACTGATGACTTATATATCTCGATACATATTGCTGGTGGTTTACCGCGCAGGCCTGGCATGAATACCTATGAAGAAGACTCTTCACTCTGCTCCCTTTTCTATGACTGTGTGTGCTAGTTCATTGTTTTAACTTTTACAGAAGACAAGCATTTCTTTATGGTAGTGCTTTGTTATGCTACTAACCCTTTACCTCCATGTTTTGTGCAGTAATGACAATCCCATAAATAGGAGACAATATAAATAAGTTATTCTTAATATGATGTGTAAAGCCAGGGCACACTGTGTCCTGGCAGACCTTAGGACAGGCACTGTGCTGTGGAGATCCACCGGAGCAGGGGAAGCTGGGTAATTGAAATGCTCTGGCTGAGGCTTTGCTTTGAGGTGTCAGAGTGTGTTACCGCCATGCTTCCAGTCTCTAATCTAAGGTGAGTTAGCACTGATGTCTGCAGTGCTATGGCTGTATTTGAGATGGCAGTGACCTAAGCTGCTGCTCAGGTCCCATTAGGCCCTGCCACTCGCTGCAGAGCTCTGTGTGTCCGCAGACAGCCAGCTGCCAGCTCCACTCTCCGTCTGTCACTGCTGGGCCTGGGCAGTGGGCACACATCAGCCAACACCACAGCCCAAATAAACCATTACACGCCTTGGCAAACCTTCTCTAAGCACCACTGAGTGGAGGGGGAATAACTAACTGGTGTAGCATTAATGACAATTTAATTTGAGCGCATGTAGATCCCTGATACTCTGAGTAACAGGAAACACAAAGGCATGACCAGAAATGTGGAAG
This sequence comes from Notothenia coriiceps, assembly GCF_000735185.1. Classification (NCBI taxonomy): domain Eukaryota; kingdom Metazoa; phylum Chordata; class Actinopteri; order Perciformes; family Nototheniidae; genus Notothenia; species Notothenia coriiceps. The sequence continues at coordinate 71,565 of NW_011343431.1, read as the reverse complement.
CATCAGTATTAAAATGCAACAAACTACAAAGCCCATACATGTCCTAAGCAGACAGATATTAACTAAGTAGTTTAACCCTCCTGTCGCGTTCGCACTGAAAACACTGAAACGTTGACTTTAATTAAATATCTTATGTTAACAGAGTTCACCTCACTGTATTAGGTTAGTTGAAAGTAATTATATAAAGTAAACATAAAAATGCTTAGTTTCAACTTAATTAAAGTCAATGTTTCAGTGTTTTCAGTGCGGGTCAAATCTGACTGATTTAGGCAAGGCAAGTTTATTTATATAGCACCTTTCAACACAAGGTGCTTTTTACTTTCATCAATCATAAATATTGTGTTTTACATGTGATTGCTTAAAGGCCTCATGGTATGCTCCACAGTGAGCATTACCCTTATATTATATATACACTTAACATTACAAATAAATGTATAAAATTAAATAATAAAACATTTGATTTTCTAAAACACTGTTCTCCCTCAAAAAACAGATAAACAGAAAAATATAGTGCAAGTAAATAGTAAATACTCGAAGAAAATAGTTTAAAAAAGTGAAATAGTGCAATAAGAGTCTATATGCAAGTCATTGAAATATGATATATTAGGTAAATAGATACATATTTTTTAAGTAGCAGCCAGATGAATGTTGTTGATGTTGTTTCAGCAGTTCAGGTGTTTAATAGTCTTATTGCCTGTGGGATGAAACTGTCCCTGAGTCTGGTGCTTTTAGTCCGGATGCTGCGCACACACCTACATATCGATAACCATGTTCATTTTCAGTGTCTATTATTTGTATATTCACTGCATATATTCATGTAAACCAGTAGTCTGAATCATTGTCTTAAATAATAATGATTCCTGTTTTTTGTGTTGTATCTATTCATGTATTCATGTTTTTGTATTAATGTGAGAGCAGTTTAAAAAAGGATCGGTCAAATTTGAACAGGAGTAAGGGGGCACAACGAACACAACAGGAGGGTTAACATGATTGTCAATTTCATTCAACCACTCGTAAAACCCTTTTACTTTGAGTTGCAGGAAACACAAAGGCATTACCAGAAATGTGGAAGCATCAGTATTAAAATGTAAGAAAATTACAAAGCTCAGAGTTGTAAAATCAGACCAAAAACGTGTGACGGCTGGCTCTGTGGTGAAGAGCAGCAGATAGGTCTCTACACTGACTGTCATGAGCACCACAGCTCTTCAGTGTGTGCTGAATTGAGGCTTGATGGCTAATTGTAGATTTCATTTAGTGGCCCTTGATAGTCATAATGTTTGGTGCTCAGAGGAGCGGGCTGTTAGCGCTGGATAGAGTGGGAGGATGAGCTTCCACTCACATCCACTCTGCTCCACTTCTCCATCACCATCTGCCTCCATCTCATTCTGTTTCAGCTCCATCTACAGTGGATTTGACTCCACAGTGCCACATTTTACATCATTATGTTTTACAATTTTTCACAATTATGTTGTACGATGTGTTTTCTTAGGCTCTATTAAATGAACTTACTTGTAGATTATCTGGTTTAGAATAAGTGCCACATTTTGCACATCTGCAAGAGTCCCAGTTATATAGTTATTGATTTCTATCATATTAAAGTAGATTGGACCTGCTGTGAGCTTATACAATACGAAAGTACAAGTCAAGCAAGAGGCAACAGAGCCCGGGCTTTAATGTTGCTGTGAATCGAAAAACAGCTTCACTGAAATGATTTCATACGCATGTTTCAGGTTCCTGCAATATTCTTTACTGCTGAAGTGCACAGGGGTGGAATCAAGTTTGGTCATTATTGTAAGCATCCATTGTCTGTGCCTTGAGACACATGTTACATGAGCCTTACATCATATGTATTTGTACACACCTTTAGTACAATAAAGGCAGCCTTATGATAATGTTAAAAGTGCTATTTGGATGGTTAGCAACTTAACAAGAGCCTCCACTCGTCCCTAACCTGAATGTCCAGAGATGCTGCTCCACAGTCTGATCTCCTGTTAATGAAGTCGTAGTGCCAGTGTCCACAGGAAGAGTACTCAGATGGTTGTACTGCCCTGCTATCTGTGTGTGTGTGGCAGCGCTATTACGCTTGTTATTAACTCTAAATGCTTGTGTTTACAGATAATGGAAATGTAATTACTATTTAGAGAATAGATTTTCTTGTATTGTCACTTCTCCCACGAGGCCTGTGACAGAGTCTGCTCTGGTTTTCTATGCTAAAATACAGATATTTATTAATTATAGAAAATGACAAGATGATGCGCTATGTACAGAACTGTTTAAAGGGGCCCTTTTATGATCATGTTCAGGTTCATATCAGTATGCAGTGTTTCTACTTTAAAGAGTCCTCTCCTGCTGATGTTCAGGTGTATATCAGTGTGTAGCGTCTCTACTTTAAAGAGTCCTCTCCTTCTGATATTCAGGTGTATATCAGTGTGTAGTGTCTCTACTTTAAAGAGTCCTCTCCTGCTGATTTTCAGGTTCATATCAGTATGTAGTGTCTCTACTTTAAAGAGTCCTCTCCTGCTGATGTTCAGGTGTATATCAGTATGTAGTGTCTCTACTTTAAAGAGTCCTCTCCTGCTGATGTTCAGGTGTATATCAGTATGTAGTGTCTCTACTTTAAAGAGTCCTCTCCTGCTGATTTTTAGGTTCATATCAGTATGTAGTGTCTCTACTGTGACATGTCTCCATGCTTTGATGTTCAAGAAGCTCTTTATTTGTCTCATACTGCCTGAGCTGCAGCACCTCTTTTCACCCTCTGTCTGAAACCAGAGGCCTGTCTGCTCTGATTGGTTAGCTGACCGGCTCTGTAGCTATTGGTCAACCGCTTAGATTAGGGTCGGGAAATGTCCCGTCTCTTAGCCTATCACGGACAATGTGTTGAAGTGCTAACCAATATACAGTAAGTGTTACATAGTGATGTCACTATATTACAGAAGAAAACAAAGGAGTCCACTGGAGGTGTTTCAGACAGGGGGGAGTGTGTGGGAGAGAAAGTCCCTCTGGAAGGAACACAGGGACTTTAGCCTTTTCAGACCATTTACATATAGAACACACTGCAGGAGAGGGAATCCCCAAAAAGCAGAATAGGGCCTCTTTAAGTTAAGCTATAAAGTACCAAATCAATTAGAAATGGACCACAATCTTATCTGTAAAGCACACAAAATACATCCTAAACAATGTCTCTGTGAGGAGTCTGTTGCTCTTGAACATAGGGGAGGGGGTGCTACAGCAAAACAGTTAGCACTGAAATTAGTATTTAATGCTAAACATGTTCTGCAATGCTATAACACACACGGCTATGACAATGGGCTGGAATAAAGAATAGTCCGACTGGATGGAGAGGTACTTGGTTCTCTTCACGCTGTCCCACTATTTTACAAAGCTTTCTATTTAAGGCAGCCATCTTTATGATATGTGTGTTTGTCACTGCTCTGTCTCCTTCCTGTTTTCCCACAGCCTTTGAGTTGCAGCTCATTTTTGCAGTGTAGTGTGGAGCTGGTTTGGCACGCTGACAGGTTGTCACGGATCTGCCACAATGAAAGGCCTGCTGGTGGACTAGACTTGTAAAAATAGCTCCAATGAAAGTGAAGGCAGACATTAATGAGCCTGCTCTGGTGCTGCTGCAGACTCCCTAGAGGTTTGCCACTCAGTGTGTCTGCATCGGTGCATGTTGTCAAACAAAGTGACATGAAAGCTGAACATCTAAAGACCACAGAGATGGAGAGTGTAAAGAGGAAGGAAAAGTAAAGGCACGTCAGTACATCTGTACTGTCTATTTCTATCAGCACTAATGTAACACTCTTTCTTCAGGAAGATGCTTCCCTATCCTAACAGACACATCTTTCATAGCACATGGCATGACGCCCACCATTAAAACTGTAAGTCCATGCCTAACTTGACAGTCCTCAATAACCTCTGAGAGCTCTGTTATGTCCTGTGTAATGGACTCATGGGACCACAAGGTGTCTCTTAACCTCCACAGCAGAGTCTTCTCTCCTCAGGAACCAGTCACATGGGCTCATCTCCCAGAACTGATATTAAAAAAGGAGCGAGAGGGGGGACAAAAGGGAGAGGATGGCAGAGGCTGCATTGTCAGAGCAAATGAAAGTCAAACGGCCACTCGGACACTACAAATGTCTCTGGGGAGAGTTTTGACACAGGTTCCCTACACAAAGATGAGGGTAATATCATATGCTTTCCACCCTCACACTTATTTTGCTACTTCTTTAAATTAAGAGGGGATAAACATTTTGGCAGCAATTCTATCTGTATTCTGATAAATAGCTATAGCTGTTTATAATACCTCTGTGATGCTTAAAAAAGGTACATTTCTGACCTAAAATGAACCATCAGCCAAACTGTATACACACCTTTCTGCTACATTACTTTATTATTTACTGTAAAATGAGATAAAAAAAAAGATAGATCCATATATCCAGGTGATATCAATATTCTATTTCTTCTTCCAATGCGCAGCCCTGCCTTTTAGACAACAGCATGGAAGAATAACATAATAATAATTAAAATAATCTATCAAGCTTTGATAATAGAGACAAACTTGTTAGTAGGATCAATTCAATGCTATCTTACACATGACACATTTTGTCCACTGAATCTTGTTCAGCAAAAAATATTATTAACACAGTAATTGAACAATACTTCTTGTCTTATTCCTAATTTTGGTACAAAACAAACCACATAAAAATATTCTCTTCTTTATTTCACAGTGAATATCAATAAAACCATCACAACAATCCGTGATTGGCTGAATTATTTGCCAGAAGACATGAAACACATTGACTGATCGGACAGAAAATCCATTGCCAACTGAATTCAATTAGGTGTTGATGTCACTAGTCACCAGTTGACTAGTCTCCCATATCCGGAGCGTTCTGCACAGTGCTGAGTCAGCGCTGGTGAAGGGCTGGATGCACACATTACCATTCTGCTGGCTACAGAGGAGAAAACTCTGTGGATGTTTCTCTGTCTTTAAACAATCTTAATCGGTGCTGAGTATAGTAAGCAGTTTTGTAAACGGTCACACTAAGATAGCAGAAGGGGAGGAGTAAGCCAGGAGAACCACATGTCCAATGGCATGCTGATTACACAGTCCGGTACATAGTTCCAACTTTTCACTACTCAGGATTTCCTCATTTATGTGTCTTTGTAATAGTAGGTCATAGTAAACTGAATACCTTTGGGTCATTTGGTTTTATTGAGCAAACAGTTAATTGTGAACATATTTGGAATCTATAATAAAAATAGTAGTTGGCTGCCGTATTTGCTAGGGTTACTTTTTTTAGGATCTTTCTTTTTATAATAAAAAATGTGCCTTCTTAAACATGAAAGTCAAGCATGAGGCACATAATCAAAATGTAATCGTGCAATTCAAAACTAAGAATAGGGCTGAACGATTAATCGATTTTAAATCAAAATCGCGATTTTAAATGATGCAATTATCAAATCGCAAAGCCTGTGATTTTTTAAAATGTCTAATTTGTTTTTGTTCTTCTTGTGTGTCAGTCATCCACACCAATCAGAAGTGCTGTGCTCCACATGTACCAGTCATTGTTAACCAATCAGAAGTGGCCCATGAGAGTAGGTGATAGACAGATTGATCCAATCACCTGCCAAGTATTTTTGAAATAGTTTCCAAATGGCTTCCAATGGAGCTTTCCTAGATGGTTTGGTGAAACAAACCATCTGAGTCGGGTTAATAATGCTCCATCACATGTTTTACATCTATTACAGGGTGAATCTGAAACTGAAGCTTGATTTTAAAGCAACCCAACGGAAGTTTCATGTAAGTTTAGTTCTTTCACTCGTAGCTCGGGCTGCGGGGGTACTAGAGACGGGAGCACGTTGATACGACCTTCCTAGCCGGAGATATGGCCGCATTTTACAATAAACTTCCGTTGGGTTGCTTAAAAACAAATATCGCAAATCGAATCGCAATATCTGTCGCAATTAGATTATTTCCCCAAATCGTGCAGCCCTAGCTAAGACTATTGGCTCCCCGAGATAAGCAGTGTATATTTATAGTAATTGTAATAAATACAATTACTATACATGTCCTTTTACATCTATCTACATTCGAACATCATTTCCTTATTATGTTTTCAAAATCAACATCTGGGGGGCATTATGTTACCGAACACACTTGCATATGCTTTCAGCGAGGAATGCACTGCATAGAGCAACCTTCACTGAGCAGGGCCTCTTGATAATGGAGAATGATAATACAAAAGTTATGACAAGTTATCATTGTCATTGATAAGACACCTTTCCTGAGTAACTGTGGGTTTGAACAAACAGTGGCAGTTCTGTCCCACACAGTCAACTTAAATAAGGCCATGTGCTCACTATCAATACTTTAGGCAGTATATTCTGATGTTTATTTGATATGAAAGCTGTTATAACCCAAGCAAAAGTGGCACTGTCATCGACAGAGCTTTCTACATATACAAGGGATAAAATGCACATTTGACTTTACTACAGTTATTTTACATCTTTAGTTACCTTATAAATGAAGACGTTAACACAGAAACAATATGAGGAACTGTTAAATAATATGTTTTGATTTATGCTAAAATAGCCAACATTATATTTTAGTACCTAAGACAATGAGAGAATTGGCAGCAATTTTGCTAATTGTTGGAACTCATTTTTATCAAACGTGAATATTTGCTTTTCTTTAAGGAATACTTTTACTCTTAATACCTCAAGTACATTTTCGTGATCATACGTTGAGTAAGTAGCATTATAGAAGCAGGATTTTTACTTGTAATAGAGAATTTTTATAGTGTAGTATTTGTGCTTTAGTAAAGGGTCTGAATACTTTCTCTTCCATCAAAAGGCAGGAGTGCGGGGCTGCTGTTTGAAATGCTCTCATGGAAAGTGTTCAACATCAACAGCACTTTATCATCGCTCACCACAACCTGTATTTAACAAGAATTGATTGGAGTGTGTGCATTAAGATATCTAAGCTTGATTGACAGCCTCTCCAAGCCCCGGGGACTAAGCCAATTAAATAACATTAGGAGAGAAAAATATGGTGGAATCACTTCTGACTTTCAAAGCTGGATAAATAAACGCTAAATTATATGGCTGACCTTAGAGGTGCTTTATTTCACTGCATATGCATATTGGAGATTAAAAAACACCTATAAATATTAATGTGGGGCCATTTCCAGAGTGCAAATAAGCAGTGCATTATCTCTGTGTGGGCTTAGAGTGGAATCAACCTGAGCCTCTTCCTTCAGAGCAGGCCCGACTGACAAACACTCAGATGGACTAATGGAGTGGATAATTCTCATTATGTTGGGAAACAGGCAGAAGGGCCAGGAGTGAATTAACGTACAGTTAGTGCAAACACAACACGCTTCATTCATGTAATTATACTGCGGGAACACTTGCACAAATGCTTTTAACGTACTGTTTCAAAGACTAACCAGGCCACAAAGCCTCCATTTCCAGTTTTAGAAAGCATGAAAAGTGATCTGATTTGTATACATATCCCATTTAAATAGAGGAGAGATTACAGGCGCATCAATCTGGGCTCAGCCCCAGGGAATGAAGGAAAAGGTTACTAAATGTATCACTCTGCCTTCTGTTGCAGGAGATTTAAATACGCGAGTCGGAGCCTTGACTGGCCATCCTCTGAGGGAGAATGTAGCTCCACCTCTGTGTACTCTCACAGCAGAGAAACCATTCATTACACACACACACACACACACACACACACACACACACACACACACACACACACACACACACACACACACACACACACACACACACACACACACACACACACACACACACAGGGTCCTGCTCTCATGCCTGCCCACACATGTAATGTAGCACCAAAACTGTGTTGACAGTAATGATGAGCTGCGTTCTCTTTTCTTGTATCAAACTTGTTCTCTTTGGCATAACTGGTGTTATGTGTACTGTGTAAGTGTGCAGTCGTGTAAAAATGTGGAGCATTTTGTCCCAGACAATCTTTATCTGTGACTTTTCCTCTGTTTCTAGTTATACTGTATGTCTTATGTGGGACATAAATAAAAAAAAAAACAGCACAGCAAAATCTACCGGCATTTCCTCAAATTAAAGCTTTGAACGGGCTCCTGCACTCCCATGCTCTGGTGGGCTGCTCTCTACCTGTCCATACCCATGCTCTTACGAGTGAAATGATACCTCCCACAAGTGTCTGTGACAATCAGTGCATGAGTTCTGTGAGAGGGGAGTGGAGCTAAAGAGTAGGGACCGGGGCAAAACATTATCTATAAAACAGGAACTCTCTGCCGAGTGATCTGCTGCCGTTCATAAGAGTATACCACAATCATTTCACAGTGTGGGCATTCCATTCTGAATTTGCCCAACCCAACCCAACCCCCTTACCAAAAATCGGTTTTCACATTTGCAAACTTTTGCAAACTCAGGTCATCTGCTCCGACTTTGTCGTTGCTCGGACCCTAAACATCTGAGATGAGAGCTTGTTGACTTATATAATGTTGGAGCTAACTGTCAAACTGCTGTAGATGGCACGCTAACCTACGACACAATAGTTAGCCATAAATGCGCCTGAACTCGGGAGCCACGCCGAGAAATCTGTGAGAACGAGTTAGGGTTTATTCAAGACATGTGGTTGAGTTACTCACTGGCTACAAGTTTTGCCTGTTTTTGGAGTTTATACGTCATCAGAGGACGGTTATGTAAAACTAGATGGTGGAACAAAGTTAATAGAGCATGACATCATCAGGTCAGTACTGTCAAGGCGCTTTGCTAATGCAGATGCACACATTTGTGTATCAAAGATTTGAGATGATGCTTTTAAAAGGACATTGTACCTGTTTCTCACAGTGGCCGTAGTCTGCCCCCTGGTTTGGTTGGAAGAAGCCTATCTCTCCATGGTTCTTGGCCATCTCGATCAGACCCATTGCCGTCCTCACAGTGGCATTACGGGCGTGGACAAACACCATCACCTAAGGCATACAAAGACAGAAGATAAGGAGGAACACAACATTGACACATAATCACACAGAAGGTCAGCTGGTTATGCAGTTTGTCCAATCTGTAAAATTGGAATTTCAAGTCAACAAGTTCAACATTTAATGGATCAAATGTAAGACAATTGTAGACTCCCTTAAGCTTCCGTCATAGTGGTGCAGGAATGAGTGCTAAAACCTTATGAGTCGGCATTTTACCACTTCCAGTTCCCTCGTCCCAAAGTCAATGATTTATGATGACTTACCCCAAGCTTAATAGATGTTGACATTTGTCTACATAAAACAGGTTATTAAATACCCCACTGGAGAATTTCTGTAGCTTGTGTCTTAAAAACGGCAGTTGCTAACAAGTGACTAATTAAAATCACTGAACGCCATCATGCCGAACATTAGCCGCCTTTAGCTTAGCGGTGGTGACATGAAGCCATACGTCTGTGATGTAGTTCCTTTACATTGTTAGCTATTTACTTGTGGCGATTGCATTTACACACCAACAATTATATATGTGGTGTTATTATCTGGATATTATCTTGCTGAACAACACCTGTCAACGTTTGCAACTGATATTATTTTATACAAAAATCCAAAATCAAACGGAAAAATGCCATTGCTCTTTGTTGTTCTTGCAATGCTAACTTCCAGATCGTGGAATGCTACTGATAAGTTGATTGACCTTGAAACACAAAAGCAATCAGATGACAGCTTAACAATAAGCAGGGGAGGTAACCATAAACAAACTAGCTGTTTCCATTGCGAGGCTTTGCACCTTACCTTGCAATGTGCAAAGAGCAAATTGCATATCATGGGACGGCAGCTTTGGTCAATAGAGAGTTGACCATTGCTCTTTCAAAACAAATAAGAAAATAACTGATTATTATTGAATAATTGAAATTAAAGACCCTCCCATTTGCTATACTTTTAACAATTTCAGGGGCACATGGTAATATAAAATAGAACAGAAGGTGTTCTAAATGAAAATTGAGATAAGGATTGCATATTCAAACGATAATAGAGCACTAAATAAGTGTTACAATTACCTGTAAAAAGCCATGAAAGACCCTGCGGATATTGTTTTGATGTCTTTCTGTTTCTTAGTATGGACATCTTTTATTAGACCAAAGCACATTGCATGACTGCACACACCTCAAGCTACCGGCTGTGTGTATGCTACAAACACAGTAGGCCCGAAGTCACCACTGCAGCAAGCGTTATTTATTGAAGGTGTTTTATCAGCACCACTGAGCGCTGTGGAAGCATTGTCGGCAGTAACCGCCGCTTCTCTGCTTATTAAACTTCTTTCTGGCAGCATGCTTCCCACCAGGAGGGTGCTGGGAAAATCATAAAGGAAATGTCATCCATCAGATCCTCCCAGATGAATTATGTCAAAGCCACTTCTTGACAATTTAATAATGAGCGATAGGGAGGCCCCCCACCCCCCCCCCGAGATGATCTGTGGCCTCAGCGGCCTCAAACCCACAGGGCGGACTGGACCATTGAAGAGTGTCAAGAGGGGGATACAAAAAGTTTTTAGTGGTAAAGTAGAATTAGGTTAGTTTACAAGTTTGAAGTGTGTCTCTGAGGGATATAATGGGCAAGAGAGAAGGACAAATGCTAGAAAAAGGGTGTGTGTAAGCGTGTGTGAACACTTGCAATAAAATGAGGCAGACGGGATAACACCAGTGCTCAAACGGGGGTTCAACTCCTGCAGCAGATGGGAGCTAAACGGTAAAGTCTGAATTCACAACTCTCATGCCTCCCAGCAGACTTTCTGAGGCTGCAGAGTGGAAGCAGAATGAGCGGAGGGTGGTGGATGGGAGAAGGAAGGGGGAGGGTAACACTGAGGGAGATAAGGTCGTCAGAGACTTCAGATAGCAGGTGTTCAATCCAAAGGGTTTGGGAAAATATATACTGCAGGACAGGGGTTGCGCTTTTTCGCTGCCCGTCATGTTGACGGACAGGATCCTAAAATTTCCGTCAAAGTCCATTATTACCCGTCGGCCTTTACACAACTCTGACGAGGGGGGGGTGGACGCACACTCGTGAACTGTTAGCGCCGTGTTATGCATGCCCACTGCACCTCGCGGGAGCGCGTACAGCGTAAACTAAAAACTCCCAGACACTTCAATGATTTGTACGGCAAAGTACGATTTGGAAAACGGTATCATTTCATTTTCTTGGCAGGCATGCATAACACGGCTAACAGGAGCCTCACTGCGGGGAAACTTTGCCGGTGTTCCAAGTTTGTTCTAATCTGTCAAAATGACCGACTGCTTTTAGATTTTTCCGTCATTGTTAAAATAAATCTCTCAGACAGGAAAATATTCGGTTAACTGTTAACTCTGCTGCTGGAGGTCCTGTACGTGAAAAACTACATTGACCATATTTTTTCCCCACATTCCTTCCTGTAAAATAAATTACAAGATACTGTTAATCACATATAAACACTGCATGACCCTTGCCCTGTATATAAGTCAGATACATATGTATTTGTTCCTGATTCTTCTTCCATTCGACCAATTCAATCACTAAATCTATCCATTTCCCTCTCCATCTGCGATTCCACCTTTGTAATTTTAGAGCCAATCGTCTTATAATCAACAGACTTGTTGAATCTTTGGACAGTTTTAAGTGCCTTTTTTCTTTCTTTTTATAGATCTCAGTCCCTGTGCTGTGTTTTGGTTCATTTTAGTTGGGTCAGTCTATTTTGATATGTTATTTGTTTCTAATTTATTAATTTCAATTTTTCTTATGTGTGTATAGGAAGCACTTTTAAATAATACAGTATATATATATAAAGTTTCCCTACCTTATTTTTACTGTGTTCCTCTTTAGGTTCTTCTAGTCCAAACATTTCACTAGGAAAATCATGAAGACGTATGACAGAAATGCAGTAGATTTAAGCGACCTCGTTAAAAAGTCAAGCGAAGTAGAATACCTGAAGTATTAAGTTCATTTTGAGTGTTAACATTAAAAAGAACACGATCCATGTAAAAGTGTTGGTGTGATATGCTTAGACTTCATCTCGTTCTTTTCGGTCAGAAGAAGCTTGCCTTTTCACTTTTTGAAGGGTATGAATATTTTCGTATGTGTATTTCAGTTGTATGAATACAAATATTATGTACTCCTCCTTATGTCACATGTTTTCTATAAGGTTCTAAATATGTAAAAGAGCCCTTACCTGATGACCATCTTTAACCTGCTCCAGAACTTTGTTGTAACAAATCTCTTCCATGTCATGAAGCTGCTGGATCTAAACAGGACACAGAATTACAACACATGTTTTTATTACTTAACTGAGACGAATGAATTGCAGATACATACAGCTTAAACACAAATATAATATGAAGAACTTGTGGGGTGTAGCAGTCGTTCTTCTTGAAATAGTTCATAAAATTGATATTAAGAAAGGATACATTTACAGGGTCATAGAGGTTTGTAAATACTTCATCATCTTTGTTTGTTTACCTTGTTTGTGGCTTTGACGCCAACAAAGGTCTGTCCGAGGGGCACGGGTCTGAAGCGACTGTCGAAGAAAAACAGGCCGATGTAGGGGTTGACGTGCAGGAAGGAGGCCACGTCCAGGTAGTTGGGCAGCGTGGCTGAGAGTCCCAGGATCCTGATCATACTCTGGGTGGATTCCACCTAAACATCGGGAAACAACATGGTCATGATTACAGCAAACTATCATATGCATAGGAGAAGGAGATACAATACATCTGCTGAGATAGCTAAAGGCAATGTTGTGAAAGAAAAGTATTGAGCACAGCTTATCTTAGAGGATTTTAGAGGCCCTATTATGCTTTTGGGGTTACCTTTCCTGTAGTGTGTTATATAGGTTGTTGTGCTTTTGTCTACAAAGGTTCAAATCCTTGTGTTTTGTAAAGTAATTAATTCAATTTCGAATTCCCATCAGTAAACTGTGGTATTCCACCAGTTTTTAGGATTTACATTTAAAAATAAAATAGCTTTAGTTCTGCTGCCTTCTGCATTCATATGTTGGTACCTTCACATATATGAAAGCGCGTTTCCTGAACGCCAGGAACAACTCAGCTCCTTCTGCTGAGAATCTGCTGTAAACTCACGGCGCCTATAAAGGCAGACCACCAGCCCCTCACTGTCTACCCAACTGAAATGTGTTACATTGATTCTGCTGGCCTTGATGGCGGAGTGGTTAGTGCGTTTTGCCCCCCATTCATGTCACCTCGAGTTACAAGGGGTTCGAGGGGGGGGGGCATGCCGACTACACCTCGCGGGAGTGCGCACAGCGTAAAGCCAAAACGCACAGTTATTTAAATGATTTGTACGGCAAAGTTAGGTTTGGAAACTGTATAATTTCCTTTTTGGAGGGCATGCATAACACGGCATAACACCGGAGCCTCACTGCGGGGAAACTTTCGCGCTGTTCCGAGTTTGTTCTAATCTGTCAAAATGACGGACTGCTTTCAGATTTTTCCGTTATTGTTAAAAGAAATCCGTCAGATGGAAAATATTCGGTTAACGCGACCTCTGATATATATATAAAAATCTCTGAATTAATTTTGGCCCTTGGACAAATGTAGTTGGTGACCTCTGCTCAACATCAACACATCCCTCTGCAACTGGATTCTGGACTTCCTGCCCAACAGTTTCCGGTAGGTTAAACAATCAAACCTCCTCAACGTTCACCCTGAACCCCGGCGTGCCACAGGGCTGTGTGCGTAGTCCTCTGCACTACTCCATCTTCACTACTCCATCTTCACCCTAGCCTGTACACAGTAACAATATCAAGTTGGCAGACGGCACAACAACCTTATGCTCAACATCAAGATGGACAAAGTGCTCATCTTGAACTGAAAGACGACCAATGGTGGCACTCGCGCTACTCTCCACATGAACGGGATGGAGGATGAACGTTTTTCGGAATCTCCTGTTTGATGCATTTCTGGTTGAATGCTAAACTGCATTTTTCTTGTCTCAGTAACTGTATTCTCTGCAATGAGAATAAAATTGAGTCAAATCTTTCCAAACCTTGTCAATAGGAGATAGCTAATACTTGTAATAAACCACCAGTGTTTGACAGAGGTAATTTATGCCCTAATTATTTGGAACAACTTTGCTCCTCTGTTTCTATCGAGCTCCCGACAACACAGAAAGTTAAAAAGTTTAAAGTGAAAAGCATTCCAGGAAAGCATCAAACATCCTTTGAGCCAATGGAAATGTCTTTGTAGGAAAACATAAGCACATTATAGAAAGTGTGTAGGTGGCTTTGGGATCTATGTCTTTGACTTATTCAATAGAGTCAGTGATCTTGCTTCTATAGTGCATGTCTTTATTTTGTCTTTGAAACCTGAAGAAAATTCAATATGTCGTGTAAGAAAACGTGGGTGAGAGAAGAGAAAACGAAAAGTGTTGGGGGGGGGGGGTCCCTATCTGTGAGCCTCCTGCTGGATGTGACAGGGAAGATTGGTAAGGCCTTTAATGTGATGCAGTACCTGTCAAAGCATCCCATCAAGATAAGACCCAACGAATCCCTGCCAGTGGAGCGGCCTGCACTACACAGCCACACCAGCAACACTCCACCCAACCCTGTCTCCTAAAAATTACGTTCCCACAGAACTAAACTGCATTCTCAATTACGTTTAGATAGAAACGTATTTTCTCCCACGTTACGTTTGTTATGAACGTATCTTAAATACGTTTATTTTCTACATATCTTTTGCCATTTATTGTCTTGCTTATAATAATGATAATAGTCATAGCTAGAAGCCTATGGACATCCCGGAAAGTTGAAAATGTACGCTAAGGGCCGCCCCCCTTGCGTTGGAAAAAGCCGACACAGGGGACCTTGACATAACGTCAACATAGGCCGACCTGGGAGTGAGGACGTGTTGCCCTAAGCAACTGTCATAGGAACGAAAGGGGCCCTGTATCCAGTTCTCTTTATACTTCCATGGGTGGGGCTGCCGGTGGGAGGGTGCTGAATATGTAGCTCTACTGTCAACAACAAATTCATAAAAAATCACTGTCAAACTCACAAATACAAATCCACTTACATGCTTATCAACAGGTCTACTTGTCTCCTTGCCCTGTCTGCCTTAAAGAGTATGCATTTGCCTNGTGGGTGGGGGGGATAAAGAGCCTCAGATAGGGGCCACATTACAATGGCCCGCTGCCACCATTATATCATAAACTAACAAAGAGTTTGACCCTGTTGTATTTCAGGGTTTAAGTGACGTGAAACTCTGAGTTATAAAAATAAAAAACAAACTCAAATAAAAGGAATCCTGCATTACCGAAGGTCACCGTTGTTTATCTACAATATAGTATTGAACGATATGTAAATAATTAAAGCGGTATATCTGACTTACAGGAATGTAACTCCAGAGTGCTTTTATTGATCTTAAAGCTCTCTGAAGTTTTCTATTGCTCATGCACAGACTCCCTTTCACCGCAGCTATCAAAGAATGGAACATAACTAAATGAAAGAACAGGTATTTGCTAAAGTAGAGGATGGCCAACCTGTAAACAAATGTTTTTTTTAAGGAATCAATTATTTTATTAGGGTTATGATGTTTCATATGTAACGTTTAACAAGGCAAAGTGTTGCTACAGGCTAAAAACACAGCTATGGGGAAAATAAATATATATATATGATAATAAGAATGTCATTATGAAGATTCGGTGAACAATGAACATGGTCTAAAATCCTTTTCACTTTCATAGTTAACACTACAAGTGCAGGGAGGCATTTTTCCCCTGATAAAACATCAGCATTCAAAGATGCTGGTTTTTTTTCAAAAGCATTTCAGTTCTTAATTTTCATCTCTTTCTTTCAAAAATACGTAAGACAAAAAAGTATATTTAAAATTTGGTTTATTGGGATTATTTATTTTTAAATTGCTTCAGGCTGTGTGTCTATCTTCCATTCATCCTGCTGTTTGTAACAGTGTTTAAATCGTGTTCCTCACAACTCTGTGACAGGTTTCAATAACAATGAAGAAGGAAAACGCATGTGTTTGTACAATGCCTGAATTCAGACAGTAACTGTGTCTTTCAAATGATTTAATTTGTGTTTTTGCAGACCACAAACTTCTTAATTTCAGGAAAACAAATCCCAAAGACAACATGTCTGTTTAAAAGACAAAATAACTTGAATGTAAATATTACAGTTCGGTTTCGATAATAGTTAAACAAGTAAGTGATCATATGCTTTTTTTCTCCATGTATCAGTCTTTAAACAATGCCAGATTCCATAACGTCTTCCAATTCGTGTTTACTTCCTGTCTGTCTTGTTCAGCTGTTCCCTTTAGTGTTAACTTCCTGTCTGTCTTCTTCTACTGTTCCAGTTAGTGTTTACTTTATGGTTGCAGTCAAATTGTCCAAAAATCAGCTCCATCGTCTATTCCTATCCACTATTCCTTGACCTATGTGTGAAACGTCATGGGGTCAAGGGATAGTGGATAGGAGAATTCAAAAGGACTTAGGAGAAGAGACTGCAGTCCTTTGAGAATCCGACTGCACTCACACTATCTACGTATGTATGATGCGCCAGCGGACGTCATGTGCGTCTGCTGTTGTGGGGAAACTGCAGTTTCCTATACAGTGGACTACAACATGGATGTTTAATAAGAACGGCGGACTACTGCAAACTCATCTAGAGACTCTGCACCGTGCTCTGATGCTGTTGCTTTATGCGTTATGAACGTGGACAACAGAGAAACATATTCTTCATGACCATGGTTGGAATTGAAATAAAAAAGGAAAGTGCAACTTATGCTTGTCACCCTCGCCCTCCGGTCCACACGTCCACATCCAGATGAATCCCAATACGTGTGATTGTATGAAAAGATCTTAAAATAAATACAAATGTATTTATTATAAAAGTGTTAGTCATTAACATCTATCACTATTAAAACATATTTTAAAAGTTTAAGAAACCCCACACAGCTCACTGAGCAACCCTGTCTCCTAAAAATTACGTTCCCACAGAACTAAACTGCATTCTCAATTACGTTTAGCTAGAAACGTATTTTCTCCCACGTTACGTTCGTTATGAACGTATCTCAAATACGTTTATTTTCTACATATCTTCTAGAAATATATTTTCTCCCACGTTACGTTTCTTATGAAAGTATCTTAAATATGTTTATTTTCTACATATCTTTGCCATTTATTGTCTTGCTTATAGTAATGATAATAGTAATTTATAAATATCATTTTAGAGCACACATTTGAAATCAGTAGGTGAGGCTGTAATTTCGCCAGCTGTTACTCTCATGAGCGAGGCAGAAAATAATATTTTTAACATGCCAAAAAGCTGCTGTGTCATTTTTTGCACCTCAAACATTAAAACAAATCCAGAGTTACGTGTTTCTGTAGTTACTCTAAGAAGAAAGGAGAGTAACAGAAGATCTCTGTGGCTTCAGACTTGATCGCCGTTGAAATGACAGCGTTGGTTTCCCCAAAAGTGGGCGGGGCTGTAAAGTGATGTAGATTTTACTCTTATATATTATTCAAAACCATTCTATTTATTCTAACGTAAGTTACATGCCAGTGTTTGATCTTTATTTGTTTTTGTTTTAAATCGTATAATGTCTGACTTTTTTTGCTGTCTGTGAGGAAAAGAAATGGGGCTTAGAGCCTCAAAACACTGAAATCTGTATTCTTAAAAATCTTTTTTTCCTTCTAATTTGTTATTCTTTTTCTAAATAACACACTGTTATTTACTCAACAATAACACACAATTATCCTTGTTTTTATTTATTAGTTTAATTCTATAATCTTGGGCTTTTTAGCATGCTTTTTAGCCGTAAATAAAGTCACCGGAACAGACGTAGGCCTATAAGGGACATTTCGAGCGATACACACCACAAACCACCGAACAGATTACCCAAG